>NC_081143.1:21780280-21792780 GCF_958295425.1 Solea solea
TTTAACCATTTTTTTTTTACACACCAGTAGTGAACACACACAAACCAGGGAGAGCAGTGGGACAGCACTTATCTGCACCTGGGGAAGCAATGGGGATTAGGTACCTTGCTCAGAGGAGGCACCCCAGCGCTTTACCTGCTTAGGGATTTGAATCAGCGACCCTGTGGTTACGTGGGCTGTCCACGCCAAATAGCAGACAGAGTTGGCTCAGCGAACACATTTTGAGCACCTAAACAGCCCGATAATTCTCCTAAGATTAGGTGTGGCCTAAAAACAGAGCAAAAACAAGAAAGTGATCTGAGAGCGCACATACCTCACACATACCAAAACTTTAACACGCCCCTCTGTCCCAATGTTAAATGAAAAATAACTCCTCCATCGCTCTCCCTTTATCTGATCCTCTCCAGAATGTAACGGTTTCCCCCGCGGGTCCTTACGGACATACTGTAGGTTCAGGCATTTTTTGTACAATCGCTGTTATCCTTGTTGTCACAGGGAACAAGAGCGAATGCATGAATTAATACCAAGTGTGCTGGTTTCCATAACAACGTCATTCGCTTGTTGTGCTGTCGTTTGGGGTTTTGAGTGACACCAAAAAGTGAGGCGGGTTTAAAGAAAAACACGTCTCTTTTTCCACTTGAAAATACGCGGACCTCAGACTGACAACTGGACTGTTTTTCTTCATTTGTGAAAAGCTGGAATTTCATCCACGTCTCTGGTACTGCCCACATTTATGTTGCTTTGGACTAAATTCCTGTCAGGGTGTGGTCATGTTAAAACTCTTGAGGTTTTTTCCTTATTTTCATTTCATCTCATCTCATCGAGATGAATCACACGATCCGTGCGATCCACGCACCGATCCACGCTGAGTCGAGTGAATTCATTAACGTCCCGACCTTTGACACAGTTTCCAAAACCCTCTGGCCCGCAGGTTTTGTGCGAGGCCGTGTACTACGCGGTGTGCGTGCGCCGCCTGCGTCCAGAAGAGCAGGACGTGCTGGTGGAGTTCCCCCGTGTGGAGAGGGTGGTTCAGCGCGTCCCCAGAGTGAGACCACCACAGGGATTTGCTCTGTCCCAAGCCAGGGACCAGGCCCGCAAGGTGCACATGCTGCACACCATGCTGAAGGTGAGTCAGCACATTCGGTTTATTAGGTGACAGAGATGATGCTGGAGGCTGTTTTTTTGTTTGTTTGTTTGTTTGTTTGTTTGTTGGAAGAAATGTAAAAATAATAAAGTGTTTGTTTCTCTTTTATTAGAATTTCCTGGTTTATATGTTTTTCCTGTTGGTGGTTTTACTCCTGAACTACTCCGACTCGGCCAAAGACACACACGGGCTGAGACTGCGCACACAACTGCAACAGGCCCTACACACACCTGAGTATCACAACATCAGCAGGTATACACACACACACACACACACACACAGATTCCACATAGAAGACATTTTAATATATTAATTGAGAACATTTTCTTAATTAGAGCATAATACCTCATTTTCAGTCGTCCTCTAGAGACATTCTAAGAATTGTATTATTCTTATTGTTATTTTGCCTCAATGACTGAGGCCCCATTTTTATAGTGTTATTATAGACTCAATTTACATGTGTTAGTTTACATAAACTTCAGGTTTGAGACAGTGTCTCAAGTATCAGTAAATCAGTAATCAGATCTCAGTAAAATATGATACATTTCTGCCAATAAATGCACAGGAGGAGAGCAGAGCAGTACAAATGTCCTCGGTCGACCTCTATGAATGTATCGGTATGTTTGACGGCGGTTTGTTGATTTCTCTCTCTCTCTCTCACAGCCGAGACAATGTCTTGACATGGCTAAATGAGTCTCTGTTGCCGCGGTTACTGGACGACTCTGCCCTCTTGAGAGACACGGGGACTGTGTTACTCGGCACTCTGAGGCTGCGACAAATCCACGACGCACGGGGTGAGAGAGTGAAATGTGGTTTTATGGATTTGACCCGGGAACTTTTCGAACGTATCGAGTTGTGTGCACATGAGAGATAACACCTGTGCCTGTTCTTTGACTTTCTCTCGTTTCTATTGAGTGCAGTGTTTTAGCTTTCTGCAGCAGATGTTACTCTGCGTAAAGAAATCTCTCTGTTTCATGTTGGAATTCATTTTGTATGATGATGAGATGATTTTTGTTGTGTTTTTTTTCCCCTCAGTTGCAGATGGTGCCGGGGCAGTAGACGGCGTTTGGGCAAGGGGCCGCTTTATCGCTCCTGACGCAAACCAGTAAGAATAAAACAGGCTGTAACAGAGCAGCAGCTGTTTGGTTAACTTGTGGGCCACCGTCGCTGCACGTTAAACATCTGGCTTTCTTTGATGTGTCATGTTCTCCACTGCGTGTCCTCCCACTCGTCTTTCTAGGGTGTGGCATGTGGGTCAAGTGAGGATGTACAACAGAGGCGAGGCGGTCCACCAGCTGAACCGAAGCCTGGAGGAGGCCTTTTCCTCCTTACAGCAGCTGAAGCAGCTGCACTGGCTCGACTACAGGTAGCAAACAGGGGAACGCTTAAAGTAGCGTTACAGAGTCGGAGTTACAGTAATAGATGGGATAGACTGAGCAAAACAACTTCCGAGTGCTTATTCAGATTAGATGCATAATATCTCAAATTAAAATAATAATCACAATCATAATAACACGTCCAGAACTTTGAATATCTGGCAGTTATTTACAATTTAAGGCATGTTATAAGACAGTTTAAACACTTCTTATAGCATGGTGAAAAACGGTGTTAAAGGGTTAAGATAAATAGACAGACTGATTGATTGATTGATTGATTGATTGATTGATTGATAGGTTGAAAGATACACCTGTCCCTCTTACCTTAGAAATTCATAATTCTAACAAAAATATGGTTATGGTGTCAACAACCACAACAAAAGTCAATAAGTTTTCATTTTAATGTTGATATCTCATGTAGTGTGTACTTGCAGCGTGTGTTTTTTTTTTTTAAATTGTGTTTGTGTTCAGGACCCGCGCCGTGTTTGTGGAGTTCTCGCTCTACAACGTCAACACAAACCTCCTGGCTGTCTTCTCCTTCCTGTTTGAGTTTCCGGTGTCGGAGCGCGCCCAGTCCAGTCTCGACCTGCGCGTCATTACTCTGTGGCCAATCACAGGCCTGGACCTGCAGCTCCTTCTCACGGTAACCCCCGAGCGACCCCTCCGTCGACGCCGATAATGAGCAGCAAAATCAGTCGTGCGGTTAAAACCTTTAAAAACATGCACATTTGAAATCTTGTAATAAGAACCATAAACAAAATGCATCATATATTTGAAATCCTGCACCAAAAAGACACAAAAACAATGATGTACGACACATCCTGACCTGTAATGTGTCATCAATGTGTTCCATGTAACAGCTTAGAGGAAGCACATAAATCAGGATAACCAGTGTGAAAAACAAACCTGCTCTTGTGAAACTTGTGTTTTGTGATTCCCCAGATCATCCTGTTCGCCCTGGTGCTGTACTTCCTGGTGCGCGGGGTCTTGGGCTTCGTCCGGGGAGGCTACAGGTACCTGCTGTCCGCCTGGAGACTCCTGGGCATCTGTAAGCTGGCTCTGGCGGCGTCGGTGTGCGGGCTGCACCTGAGCTGCTGCGCCATGGCCAAGCAGCAGTGGGCGTCGTACACGCAGCGCCCGAGGAACGCCTTCACGGACTTCCACCCGCTGGCCAGACAGACTCAAATGTTCTCGGTCGCGTCGGCGATGCTGTTGTTCGTACTGGTGCTCAAGGTAAGAGAGAAGGAAAGAGAGCAGAGGCTGGTCATACACAGCAGATGTTATGTATATTCAGTAGTTTTAGATTGGACTGGATTAAATTAGATTGTTTTGGATTGGATCAGATTAAATTACATTTTATTGATCCCACACTGTGGACATTCACTTGTTACAGCAGCAGGAATACAAACACAAATCCTTCTATTCCTTTACTTTGGTGATTGTGAGGTGAGGCAGTCACCAGCCTGGATTCTAAATGACCTCATCCAAATCATCCAAGCTGTTTTCTGAATATGATCTCTTACCTTGTGGCAGACTTTATAGAGGTTAGATGCCATATGTCTGCCGTCTCTGCCGTCTGTGTTGTCGTCCTGCGGCTGTTGTGGCACTTTTGCCTTTGAAGGAAATTCCCCGTGGGGTCAATAAAGTCCATTTAATAAGATTTAAATAGATGTTCAGGAGCGAGACACATACAGAATCCCTCGGCGATGAGCACATGGTTTTTGCGACGGCTCGGCGCGATGTCCATGTCTGTGATCATAATAAAACGCAAGTTGTAAATGTGTTGAACGTTATATTTAACATCACGACCAAATCATTTGTACTCTTCCGCAGGCTTCTCACCAGCTGCGCTTTCTCAGAGAGTGGGCTGTGTTTGGCAGAGCTCTGCGGCGTTCGGTGTGGGAGCTGCTGGGAGTCGCCCTGGCTTTACTGCTGTTGATGCTGGCTTACTCACACACAGGACACCTGGTCAGTGTTTTCTCTCTTCACTGTTCCTTTTGTTTCTCTCCTACACACTCACACTCACGTCTTTACAGGAGGCTTAGTTCACAATATAGCTCCATGTTTATTAATAGACCAACTTCATTACCAGTGTATAAATAAAGAAATAAAAACATTCTGTTTTTCCCCTCCTTCACCGCAGCTCTTCCACTCCGTATTGGACGGCTACGGCAGTGTGAGCGCCACCTGTCTGTCTTTGCTTGGTGCTGGCGGGCGGGGCTTGTTGACCTGGCGTCCCGGCTGGACATTTTCTGGTCCCTCCAGCACGGTCTCCTCGCTGGTGTTCCACACAAGCTTCGCCGTGCTTCGGCTGGTGCTGCTCTGGACAATCACTTCCCTGCTGCTGAGGAACTACCGGCGCGCGCGGGCAGAGCTGTACCGACCGGCCGTGGACCTCCAAGACTACGAGATGGTCGAGCTGTTCCTCAGGAGACTCAAAATGTGGATGGGTCTCAGCAGGGCCAAGGAGGTACAACTGCTTATTTCATTAGCACTTGGTATTGCCACTGGTTTCCTGAATCGATTCTATACCAATTTAACTTTGTTATGAAAGAGATTTTCACAGAACTAATGCTGCGAATAGTTCTTTTAGAAACCTCTAAAACGTTCAAAGTTGAGCAGAGGATACAATAAATACAAGGCATATATTACAGGATCAATTTAAATATTTTAGCCATGTCAGAGGTCGGATGCTTAAAATAAAGTTTGCCAGGTCTATAAAGATTGTGTTAGGGTCAGAAGACACCCATGCTTTTCCTCTAAGCCTCCATTTCCCTTTTTTGTCCTGTTCCTAGTTTCGTCACAAGGTGCGCTTTGAAGGCATGGAGCTGCCACCATCTCGCTCATCCTCCACCAGCGACTGCAAGTCCCTGTGCCTGCCGCCGCTGGACGATCCAGACTCTCCACCCACGCCAGACAGCGTCGACGCCGGTTCGGAGGCCTCGTGGCGCCCGGCCTCTTCCAGTCCCTGCAGTCTGACCGAAGCCCCGGGCATCGGCCTGGGGCTCGGGTTAAGTCTGGGTTTGGGTCTGGGCCCCGGGGTAGTGGTGGGAGGTATTAGCTGGAGGGAGAGGGCCGAGACCGAAGCCTCTCTCAGGAGACTTCTTCCTACTCTGGACGCTCTGCTGCAACAGCTTGATCGTGTCACCATGGCAACAGAGGATCTGTACCACGTGGAGTGTAAACTGGAGCGCACCCAGAGGAAAAGGCGACACAGAGGGAGAGAGAAAGAAGGCGTTGGTCAAGAGAGGAGGAGCGAGGCAGGGCAGAGGAGCAAGTGTGAAGACAAGGACTCTGCCGGTTGGAGGGAGCGAAAGAGTGGAAAAGAAAAACACAAAGGGAGCAGGAAGGGCAAAAGGACAGATAAAAGTGAACTTGTAAAGGACTGTGGAAACACCACTGCTAATCCCAAAAAGACTCCTGTAGTTACACCTGCTCCCTTTTCTAAGCCCAGACCAGCCTCAGCCTCAACACTCACCCCTGCTCCTTTGCCCACGCCAGTCACAGAGAAATCTGCCGCCGACTCCTCTCTCCCCATCATATCGGGAAACACCCCCCCTACCAATGCCCCACTCAAAACACCCACTGCACATCCATATACCCCCGCACCTTCTTTGCCCTCCACTCCTGCCCCCGCACCCATCACCCAGGACTGGGATCCTCCCAGAGAGAGAGAGACGGTCCCCGCCTCCAGCCTGTTCAACCATCCGGCTCACACAACCACCATCCCCACACGCAAGCGAAAACGCAAGCCCCCACCCCTGAAAAATAAGGTGCACCCCAACTTAGACAGGCACGGCTCCGGACACCCCAAATCATGAGGACAAACGGACAGATGAAGAAGGGCAGAGGGGTAGAGGGGGAAAGGAGGAGAGAATAAATGTTGGGTTAAGGACGAGAGGAGGACAGGGACAGCGGGTTTTGTCCCAAGGTGCCGCTCTCTAAACCCAGGAAAGCAATTTGGGTGAAAGCAGAAGAGACAGCGATGTGACGAGATGAGCAGTGATCAAATCCCAGCTCAGTTCACTCTGAAACAAGGTGCGGGTTCACCTGTGTTTAAGTGAGCTGCTTCAAACAGTCACGTCAAGGTCAACACTAAACTCAAACAGCACTCTCCCACCTTTCCTTTACGATAAAACTAACCCCATGCGACCCTGGTGGTCACATGGGGTCACTGACAGGAACACACAAGCGTGTTCACCAGAGGACTTTGCCAACTGAAAGCAGACAATTGGCAGTCAGTCTTTTTTTTTGTTCTATGTATATATCAGAAGAAAAAACCCCGGTGTGTTTCTCAATTGTGTCGTCTTGTCTACGTGTGTTTATATTGTAATATTTCGGTTACCATGGGTACAAGTGGCCTGTCTGAAAACGTGTCACGCGTTTTCGACCCAAATTTGCATGCAGGCACACACACACACACACACACTCTACACACGCACACAGAAAATGAACACTGTAGGCACAGGTGTGCTAATGGTAACACGTCATACACTACAGCCACACTAACACACACACACACACTCACAGACTGTTGGGATTCCCAGCAGCTTGTTTTTCAGGGTGCAGATATCAACATCTCTCCATACAGGTCCACTTGAGAGATTAAAGACGAACGAGGAATAGCAACTGAGTGTCGTTACGGAGTAAAAAAATGATTTTGCATTCGCTTATATGAGGTAAAGACTATTAACACATCTTAAAGCTATAATGACGGAGTATTTTATTGATTTTGTTCCATATGGTTGTGATTTAAAAGCACTTTTGTTCAGATGTAGATTGTCTCGTCAGCGAAGGAGCGGAGTAAAAAAATAATAAGCTTGGTATCCAGACCAATAGAGGAAGCTTCACTCGTATCGTCACTATAAACGTTGCCAAAGCTTTTGTATCATTTATGTATCCTGAATTGTTACCGTGCAGAGTAATTATTCATTCATTCATTCATTCAGTTTGTACTTAGCACTTTATTTTCTGGTTGAGCTGATATACAACATATTTAACTCTCCCTGCGTCAAGTTTTCCTTCCATTATAGAGACGTGTTTGTATTATTATTGAATCAGTCGGTTTTGTATTTGGTCTTTCGCTTGCGTCTCATATTTGTTTTTGTAATGTTTTTGTCTTATTGTGATCAGTATGAGGACACTACACTTCCAGTGTCCAGTGGCCTCAGATCTCAGGGAACCCCCCCCTCCCCACCCCATCACCTGGACAGACGACAATAAAAACCAAATATGCTTTCTTCACTTATCACAGAACATGGTTTAGAATTTGGCCATTAGCCTCAATATCCAGCTGTGTGGAATTTCAGCTGGTGTCAGTCATATGCCGGTCTCTTTTTTTTTGGGTTGGTTGTTGAACGATATGAAAGGGAATTGATCTTTCAAAAGGTAATGCTAATGGGACATCCACAGAGGGCTCAAGGTCCTTTCTCCCTCCCTCTTCAAGGCTGGTGCCACCGTCACACAGCACGTTCAATGTGAACCATTTTGTGTCAAACCCATTTTCACTTGACTTCGTTTCAGGATCTCGCAAAAAAAAAACAAGCCCACGTTCCATTCCTTTGTGTGTGTACATGTGTGTATATATTGGTGCTTCATGGTGTATATATTTTTGCTTCTCATGATCAGAATTGTTTAAAATGTTGCAGCAGCGTTTTCATAATGTCAAGCACTGGTGTTTTTACGAATTCCAAAGATTTACCTATCTCCAGTGTGACTGAAGCACTTCAGCCAAAGCTAACAATGTACTTACATATAAAGCGTTCTCCACAATAAGCCAAACATGAAACCACAGGAAGCCCAGCTGTTAACGCCTCCACACACGTACCTGCTTCATGTGCACAGTATGCAGCAAGAACCGTGCAAGAGCTCTTTGTCTTCAAGCTGCCTCGTGTTGTACAATGCATTTTTGTCTTAACATATTTTGTCTCTGCTTTTTTTTTTTTGTATCATCTTATCGTGTAATGTTTGCAGTTGTAGCACTTCTCATGTTTTTGCACTTGACAAAGTCAAATAAAGAGTTTGACAGCAATGACGAGACGAGATCACGTCACGCATCATTTATGTCCTGCCTGAAGCTCAGGGGTTCACAGCCGCTTATTTACCAGCTGTCGTGGAACAACAGTGTCATGTGTGTGTCTCCTGAGTCCGACTCACTCCATGCCTCCCGCAGTCACATTCAACTCAAACAGGGCACGACCCCCACATTTCATGCTCACGGTTTATTCCACTAATAAACACATCCTGCCTATGATCATGTGTGTGCTTGTTGATCGGCCAGGGATTATGAACAGAATTAAACAAAATCAGTGAAATCATCCACTGTGGAAACGAGTCTCTTTCTCTGACCCGATGTCTCGGCGTTCGACGCTGAAGCGCTCTGCTGAAATGTTTTATTTGGCTGAGCGTGTCCCTGGGTCAGTGAGATCCCCGGAGTCGAGCGAGACTGAATATCTTCAAGAGCCTTGGAGTCGGAGCAGAGGGAATAAAACAGATGGATGAAATGTAAAGGGAGGAAATTAGAAAATATCATTGACCGTGAAAGTGATTTACGGAGAGTCATTTCAAGTTGGTGTGTGTGTGTGTGTGTTGTTCTCACCCGGGTCCTGATCCGCTTTATGTGCCTCAATCTTGCCAACCACTTGGAGGCATAAGCATCAGAGGGGTTTGCTCGGTGCTGATGCACCAAGGAAGCCATCTGCACAGAGACAAAGACGTGTCAAAGACGTGTGAAACAAGTGTGTGTGTGTGTGTGTGTGTGTGTGTGAGGGGCAGAGATATGGGAAATAACTTACATTCGCATGCAAGGCCATCTGTCTGACTAAGAGAGGAAGGTTGCGGTCGGATACAATTTTTGCCACCGTTGTATCCACTAAACCTTCGAGGTCTGCAAAGGAGAGAAGTGAGAATAAACGACAACAGAGTCACAAGAAAACAAAGGCCCAAACAGTTTGATCTGCTCACCTTTGCGGCACTGGAGGGTCACCAGGTTACATTCATAATCCAGTGGTTTTATGATGACTTCCACAAAATTGAACTGACCCTAAAACGAGACAAAGGATTACAGCTGATTCATGAATATGCACTGAGAATGGTCGTTTTCCGGGGGGGCGAGTACCTTGATGGTGCCCAGTTTGTAGTCCTCTCCAGCGTCGTTGTACACCACCATCACAAAATCGTTGCCAATGTGACGCTTTTTGTTGCAGCAGCCCTTGTCGCTCTCCCTGTTTGGCATCAGTGTGGCTATGTGAAAGATGGCTGCAGAGACACAACGTCGTCCATAGACGGAGCAGAATTATCACCACAATCCTTACCATATTACACAAGATATATAAATGCACTAACCCTGCATGATGTCGTCATGCCAGCAGTAGGTGAACTCTCCGTCATCTCCGTATTGGTCGAGCCCTCCGAGGAAGATCTGGTCGGGGTCACAGTCTTTCAGGTGGATCAATTTGCCGAGGCCCGTCAGGAAGGCGGCGTAGCGGTTCGAGCCGTACTCGTTGGAGAGGATCGACACCTCGTTGTTCACCTGTCAAAAGGTCACGTGTGAGGTCGTTGAGTGTGTGGACAGTCATTATTGTGAGGCGCCAAATCAAGGTGCACGTCTTCTCACCTGACCAGCTCCCACAAACACCACTCCAATCTTGTGGGTGTCGTAAGGCGGCATCTGGTCCAAGACCTTTACAGCGCGGTCAATCACCTGCCAGAGACAGAAAAGTCAGTGACACAAATATACATGTACAGTATATAAGATGAGGTAAACCGACCTGAGTTTTGGGCAGCAGCAGTGGTTTGTTGGCCTCGTTCCCAAAGAAAGGAGAGTGGTACAGCTGCAGGAAGACGAAGCTGCAGGAGACAAACACTGTGTCAGAGACTGAGAGGGAAAAAAACAACACTTAACTTAGGCAGTGCTCTGTGCGACGTACAGCTATCCACATAGACTAAAAATGATTTTTAAAGTGAAGCCTATGAAGTAGAATGGAGGTAGCAAAGCACAGCACATGAGTGGACACCAGTGTGATTGACAGCTGGTATTGCCCAATTGCAGGCTTCACAACAGGATTTTGTTTTGAAACTACACCTGTTTTTAAAAACTTTATTCTTGGAAGAGGTTTACCAACTTTGTAAATTTAAGAAGTTCTATACTTTCAAATTTCACCAAGTAATGTTTCATCGTCTCTATCTTCAACGCAAACATGGCTCACAGAACATAATTAAGGGTTTCTTAGCTGGAACACTGCCACTTGACAGAGGCCATATTAGTCATGGTGTCGCTAATTTGGCAGAGACAGCTGCAGTAGTGTGTTGTATAAATGGTGGAGTACCTGGGACTCAGGCCAGAAATCTTTTCTGCGTTGCCAGGTCCTGGCCGACCATGATACGAGTCCCTCTCTGTCCTCCTTTCTCTCCTGGACGGCGCCGACACAGAGATGGTGTGACCCCGTGGTCTGTGGCCACCGCCGGGAGAGATGGCTCCAGGTTGTGCTGCTGCTGCTGCTGGAAACTCCAACCTCATCCTCGCTCCTCCACTTTGAGATGATGCTGCACCTGGACCGTCAAGACCTTGGCTCTGACCTCCGAGTCCATTAATGTCAGGTGCTGTGCTTCCCTCCACCTTCTCCTTCTCAAAGTGAGGCTGCTGGGGTTGAGGTTTGCCATCTGAAGGCACTCTGGGCTGGATAGGGTCAGCCAGTGCGGTCTCGGACTCCTTTGCAGCTTTGGCGAAGGCTTCAGGTAGCGTCTGGAGCTCTGGGGAGGAGCTGGACTTATTAAGTCCATGACCCTGGGACTGAGACTGAGCCTGGAAAGGAAGCTCTGGCCCCTGGCTGCCTGGAGTGGAGGGTTGATCGATGGGAATGGCTCCTTCACTTACTTCCTCCAGAGTCGACTTCTCATCATCTTGACTGGAGGTGGAAGAGGACTGGAGGAGACAGTTAGGTGAATTGATTTCAAGCTCTTTAAGTGACAATACAAGTGGCTTAAGCAGGTTTTTAGCAGATTAGCCTATTACACAAACAAAACCAGTCATTAAAAATTCAAGGGCCTTGCATTACAGAGGCTGCCAATTTGCTCCGTCAAACTGATGAAGCAGGAGACCTCCGTTCTAATCTGCCTATAATCTGCAGTTTCACCATTATGTCACTAATTATTACACAATAGACCTCCTTTAAGCCTTTTAAACATTCACATAGTAGTATTTTATTATTCATTTTGCTCCTCTCAATTACGCGTTGTATTCTGTTAATTTGCTCTCAGAAATTGGCCACGCCAACAACCTACCCTGCTGAGGGTCCCAGGAGGTGGAGTCTTTGTGAATTTGTCAGCAGACATGAAGATGGGATCAGAGGTCATCGGCTCAAACTCTTCGCTCTCCAGCCTGTCAGGTGGCGTGTGTGCTGCGCTGACCCCTGACCCTTCCTCTAGTACCACCACGGACTCTGTAGCGGCACACAACAGCAACCATGATGGTTATAGGTGAATGTACACACACACAAACCACAGTGTTGTCCACTGTGTGTTACATAAACACAGTCATAGGTACTATGTGTCTCCGCCAACAAACATTCAAGACAAAAACTCAGGAATGTCAGTCAAATTAATCGCGGCCATATGAAACACAGCCTGATGCATCCACGTGACAAAGTCAAACACACACAAACAGATAAAGATCACAACCTAAATTGAATCAAACAACAAACACTGAGATCAGAGACAGAGAAAAGGGCAATGCAGCAAGCAGCATCTCTCATCACTGCTTCTTCTACTTGATTTCCAACAAGGCACAAGCATGCATCGGTTTGGTTGGTTATAGACGGACACCATTGAGATTGCAGACCAAATGAAGCTACTGCAACAGCAGCCCAGACCAGGTAATCATCAGGTCCTGTATCCCCCAACAATCCACTCAACAAAAAAAAACAAAGCAGCCAATAGTGCAGCTCTAAATAAAAGTCTTCATCGTCCTACTGGGTTAACAG
>NC_081143.1:21797780-22002780 GCF_958295425.1 Solea solea
AAATACTAAAACAAAAGGAGAAGCATTATGGGAGGATGAGGAGCTTTTGTCCTTGGTGAATCGACTGAGGGAAATTATTTTGGCTTCATGCATCTCAGTCTTCTAAAACACTATAATTTTCAAGGGCAGGTTACCTTGACAGGCGTACATCACAACGTGATGACCCGTCAAAGTTGCATGCATCAACAAGATTGCAATAATGTCCCCATGATTAAGTCCAATTCACATATTATGTTTACGAAATGTACAACGAACAGTTGTCGGGACGAAATTTGAATACATCTCAGAGGAACAAGAAGGAATCTCTCACTTATACCAAGTCCCAGCATGTGAACAAGCAAACACACATTTTATACTCACCATTCCTGAACTGATAATAATGACATATTTACTTCTATTTTGCAATGACAACAGGAAAAAGACACACTCATGACAGATTTTTACATAGTTTAACCTTTGCAATCCAATGCTTTGCATTTTAGTGCAGTTATCATGGTCAAAATGGTTGCATTGGCAGCACAGGCTCAACTGAACAGGAAAAATCCATTAAGGGGATAATATCACACCAATTTTTGTTCATGAAAAAATGGATGGGACTTTAATGTTTAAAGGCTTAAAACAGTCATGAGTGCGTTTGTCAAGAGAGTGGCTTAATTCCACAACTGACTTATCACCAGGGATATTTGGGAAAAAGCAGATTTACAGCCATGTAGTGACTGAAGCAAGTTTAACAGATCCACACTGCAGATGTTAAGGTTTCATGTTTCACTCTGGAGTTAAATACATGCATAGGTTTCAAACAGTATACTGCTGGGCTTTTACTGCCATCTACTGGGAAACAGAGGCACAACTAACTGCAGGGATAATATCAAACATCTGTGAGTCAATTAAGCTGCTCAGCCAAGCAAATTGAGCAGAGAGGTAGTGAGACAAGTTTGTGTGTGTTATGGAGAACGACCGGGCTGATGTTAGTTGTGAAAACCGATTGATTCCAGACTCGGTTAACCCTCAAATCCCACAATGAGAGATTGCCATGGTCATAGCAGCAGTTTGTGAGTGGAGCAGACACACAGACAAAAATATGTCAAGCGAGCAAAGCTGTTGTGTCCTCCCATAAGTGAGAGAGAGAGTGAGAGTGAGAGAGAATTGTTGGTTGCAGTTGTTGTCAATTACTTTGTACAACTGAACTTCCTGCCATTCAGTCATTGTTAAGCCAATCAAGACAGCAAACCAAACCAAATAAACACAGGAAATCAAAGGCAAACCAAAAAAAAAAAAATTTAAGTTACTTGATTAAAAAGAAAAAGTTAAATCTGTGTTGGAGCAAAATCAAACAGCTAAGCAAACATGGACCGAGATGTTTTCTGTTGTCTTCTGCGAACACTGCATGCAAAAGCCAATTATAAAATGAAATCTGAAAACGGTGTGTGTGTGTGTGTGTGATTGCAGCCCAAAACAAACCTAAAAAGGTTCAAGACGCAAACCTTCCTCCAACATGCACCACCCCCTCCAGGTGTCCCTGGCAAAGAAAACCACCCAATGCTCATCCCAACGGACCCACATGGCAATGAACCCCATCAACCATCCCATGAAGGAAGCAACAACCATAAGGCTCTTCTCTAACCTGCGGACCGCATGTTCGGAGACACTGATGCTGCGGGATCGGAAAGCGTCCATGGCTGACAGGTCCCTCAGCTCTTTAACAGGAGAGCTGCTGTTATTGGCTACCGCCGCTGCTGCCTTCGCCATTTTTGCCGCCCGCAGACTGGGCGGTGATGAGCACCCATGGTCAATGGTGAGGGGAAACGGACCCGGTTGGTAAAACAGTGGCAAAGGGCAACAAGGGAGGGGGTGGGTCATCGTGAGGGTGGAAGTGGTTTGGGGAGTGTGTAGTGTGAGGATGTACCAGGATACAGCAGGAATGGTCACCAGCGATCGAGCACCAGAGCAACATGAGCAGGTCACAAAACGCCACGCAGGGGGGAGGGAGTGGGTGACAGGACCACAAAGGTCAGAGGACACAGGAGAGGGGAGGAAGCAGGAGCAACATAGGAAGGATCCAGGATGACATGACCACACCCCAAAACCATCGCAGGAGGGGGTCAAATGAAGAATTGAAAGAAAAACAAAACAAGGTGAAAATTAACAGCAGTGAACACTATGAATCAGGTTACAGGAGAGCGGAGTAAGATTAAAAAAAAAAAAAAAGACTACACATAAAACAAAAGGCAAACAGACAAGCCACAGCAGAGGAAAAAACGGCTTCTGCTACTCAGAAATGAAAATACACAGAGAAGAAATTTGGGAGAGCAACAAAATAAACATTATTTCACACAGCTGGTACATAGTGAAGCCAAGGACTTGTACAGGAAAAATAGTAAAAATGGACTCAGCACAGGCCTGACATAATGAAAGCAAAAAACACAAAATAAACAAATCCAACTGAACATGAAATGCAGGGTTAAACCTGTGGGTTGGAGCACAGCAAGTGTGGACTAAACACTTCACTAGACAGGATTATCGTTTTAGTGACTTTGGAAAACACCATAACCAGATTGTTCTATTACACGGGTCATTACAGTCCAATTACAAGACATTTGACCAATGTGAAATGTAGAAGCTGAGGACTGACATGCTGAGCTCCAACCCAAAAGTGGCCAATGAGTAGCACATGGCGAGATCACTGGGTGACTGGACATAATATGACACACTGTAAGTGGGTTGATGCAGAGGATCAGTAGAAACTGAGGTTAGCAGATATTCTGCTGTAACGGGGAGTGTGCTCGATTGAAACAGCAGAAAGTGTGGGATAAGTTTATGTTTTGTTTTGGGTTGTTTTTTTTGTTTGTTTAGTTTTTTAAATAAACCAAGAATTTTTGGGACCTAAACAATTTTGAGACTTGAGAAAGAAAATGTTAACGCTGTGCTAATATTTCCAAAACGTAGCAATGGAAGGGGGGGGGGAGAAGCAGATTTAATAAAAAGCTTTGTTAAAACCTCAAAAATGAGAGAGAGAAAATAAGAGGCCGTATGGGAAAGCAGTGTCATATAGTTTTAAGGAAGGAGCCCAACCACACAGTGCATTGTGGTCTCAAACACAAGCTTAGCTTAGCAGTCTTCTAAGAACCCTTTGTGGTGACCCATCCTCATCCTTACTGTTTCCAGGTCATTGTTGATAAAGCTCATCATGTTTTCAGTTAACAACATAACTGCATATCACAGCCATCGCTTCCCTGCCACCCGCCCACCCCCCGACATCTCTCCGTGTCGCCTACACCGATCAAATTTGCTGCAAAGATGCTTTTACTAAACCGCATGAACGCGATAGAGACGATAAAGAGCCGACAGACATTCACAGCATGTACAGATGAGATTTACACTTTGCTGAGAAGAGTTTCCTTCCACATCTGAGTGAGAGGAAAAGTGTGTTTCTCATTGTGTAAGTGTACAAACGTGTTTACTGTGCTCTTAAAAAAAATACATGTGGCAGGAGGAGAAAGAACAGCTGATTTTTTTACCCATGCTCTCCATCTAAATGTACTTTAATAGGCTATCAATGGCGGTCACAGTAACACAAACACCTGGAAAATATAATACAATAAATAAGTAATTAAGAATTAACTGAAAAATAGAGTTATTACCTCGGTAAGATTGTATTTTACAGGTGTTTGTGTTATTTTGTCATCCCCCATAGGTCAAAAATATGAGAATAAACATTCAAATAAAGACAAATTGTGGCAGAATGAGAATACGTTTGAAAATATGGGAAACAATAAATAAATAAATGAATGAATAAATAAATAAAATAATGATCACCATGGCAACCAAGGTGGAGTCACTGCAACCATCACACCACAGTACCAGTCATGCCGAGTCCCTTGTTACCTTGGCAACCCCAACCCTCAAACACAATAAGGGCCACACAGTCCATTTTGTGGCTCTTCTGCAGCAGCGTATGTGTTTGTGAATGTGTGCACTTATGCTTTACCTCTTGGGTCTTTCATTAAGGCTGGTGCTTCGAGCGCGAAATGGACTCTGCTCATGACCGTCGTCGAACGGCAACAGGGCATTGGAACGCAAGCCCTGCAGAAAGACACAAATGATTGGGGCTGCATTAAAAAGAATGTCAAATGACTTCAGTGTGAGGCACAGCACTTTTAAAATGTTACATCACACAGATTAGGTTATGGAGACTTCATAAGATTCTTGTAGGAATTCAGACAAGAAGCTCTATATACCACTCTAACGTGTCCCTTAAATATGAAACAAAGCTGGGCGACATCGGCATAGCCTGGCTCTGCCCAAAGGCAACTTGTATGAAACAGTTTTCAATGTACTGGGGCTTTTTCCTTGAGTGTGATCTTCTGATTAATGTTTCTCTTCTGTTCTTCTCATCGTGTAAACACACCATCAGGCTCCAGTTTTCTTAATGCTAAGCTTAATGCCCTTTTAGATTCTGCACAGAAGAAACCGAGTAGTACAGATCTAAAAGGTATCAGAGAAATGATGCCCCGAGTCCCTTCTTTACAAGATTGAATAATAGAGTTATGAAAGGTTGCTTTATATAAACCAAAAAGCTCCACAAGTGTGAAATGTTCTGTTGGACGAGGTGAAACATAAGATGACATTGATTAGCAGTTGCATGTTATGCTTTTTCTTTCAACCAGAATTATGTTGTGTTGTGTTGTATTCGTCATCTTCTCTTTCACTTCTGCATGCACTGTTTTTGTGTTTCAGTGGTTGACAATGAGGAATTGTGGAAGCTGTGAGACTGAAAGATTTGTCTCACGAGTTACAGGAAGAAGAAAGAAAAAAGGTCCATAAAAGGAAAAACAGGACACACCTTTGTGATGTACTGAACAAAGTCTTTGCGAAAGGGAAGTCTGCAGCGTATAAACCACATGGCGATCACATGATGGGCCAGAGACACAATGTACTGATTGAACCTGATGGAAAGAAACAAAATGGTCAGAGAACATCTATGTGAAAATAAAACTGCATTAGTGTGCATTATGTACGGGAACTTACTTGGAGGGATTAGTGTAGGGTAGGGAGATGGCAAACACACTGACATACTGCTCAGCTACAAAGTTGGCATAGAGATGGGGCAGACGCACCAGCGCTATGAGACAGAACAGAAGAACGATAAGTTTGAGAGATTGAACAATTGAATATGTTTTGAGAAAAGCTTTTTAGTACTCACTGGAGAGGAACTCAAGCATAGGAGATGCCATGGCAACAGTGGCAGAGATGTGGGTGAGCTTGACAATAAGAGCAGGCAGAAGCTTGATCATGATGTCAGGCATCTCCACAGTGCACATTGTCAGAGCCACTACACACTGCTTGGCACAGCGGTAAATGAGGCCAGTCTCAAGGCATTGAACCAGCTCTCTCTTCAAAAGAGAAAGGTAATTAACCTCACATAATTTAGTTGTATGAGTTGATTCTCTGCTACTATCTCCATGCGTGTGCGTGCAACTGCTACTTAATCAGAAAAATGAATTTATGTGTGACACAAAGAAACCACCCATGAAGGTGTTCTTGGTCCAAACCTTACCACATCCTATTTTACTCACCTGTCGAGACTGCTCCAGATAGTTGTGGTAGGAGGTGATCGCCGTGAGGACAGGAACCACCGCCAGCTGAACGTCAGTGCGGGAAAACCCTTCCGGAGTTTTCCTCAAGCGCTCCGAGATCAGACGGTCTGTCACCTACACGCGCAGAGAAAGGGAAGAACAGTGCGTCACATCCATGCACACTTGTGAATGTAAGTGTGCATCGATGTGTCCCAATTTTCAAATACCATGCAGCAGAGTGTTGAGCAGAGTTGGTCCAAGCTGCACGGCGATGTCAGCAGCAGCACTTTGTACTGCAGCATCCATGGCAGCTTGTCAAGAACAAGCTTTAACACCTTCCAATCTGTCTCCTGCAAGAAAAAAATCAAAGTTGAATTTCTTTAAGAATAGCAGGGGAATCAGTGTGTGTGTGTGTGTGTGTACCATCTTGAGGGACTGCAGGAGGACACTGAAAGCAGGTGCGTAGGGCAGGTACGCTGAGCGAATAGAGATTGTTGAAGGGGGAGGAGCAGGAGGGGGAGCTGGGCTACCAGCAGGAGGAGATATTGAGCCTGTTGGCTTCTTTTCACTGACTCGCTTTTCTGGCTCCCTGAAACACAACACAATACACAGGAACGGGATTTTAAATCAGATAGCTGCAGATAAGAGCTCTGGTTCCAGTACATTTATGCATGTCCTTACCCTGTGTCACAGTGGCAGTAAGGGCTGAACCTTATGACTCCATCTTTGTTGGGGACTCCGAGACGGTGAAGAGAGTCTGCACGCATCATCAAGAAGAAGTCAAACACCTGAGGGAGGAGAGCAAGTGAAAAGGGAAATAAGGTACATGCATCCCATTTGTAGTAAGAGATCAACAAACGTGTACAGAATAAATTGCTCCTACCTGTAGTCTAATACTGGATGCAATAACTGATAAATACTTGTTCTTGTAGTGAAGCTGCAGGTGGCTGATAAGCAACTCATAAACACGACCAGCATGACTGGCTGGTAGGCTGTAAAGTTTGCTCTGCCAGAAGAGAAAAAGAAGGTTCATTCCACACACTCATGTTTCCGACAGATTTGCTGTTTCTCCATGAGATAACTTCAAGTTTACAGATATATATACACATATACACATATATACACACACACACACACACACATGACACGTTTATTAATTCTACCTCTAAAAAAAACTTAACAGGTCACCTGGCCATTTCAACTTAGGCTCTGACTCCATGGCAACCAATCACACTCAATCCTACTGCCAGCTCTTGTCTCACTCTGATCAGTATCGTTCCATTTTTTTATTTGAATGTATATCTGTGCTGCTTTTTTATGAAGGTGTGGCTTTAATTGTAGAGGAAGATTTAATTTTTAATCTGGTGTGTTTGAATGAAAATCCTACTAGTGGTTCAGGTTTGGCATAAAAGCAGCCTGTAGCACTGCAACCATGAAGACCAAAGCTATCATGTGACCACATTTTTATTATCACAGTAATATCATATCATGGCATAAGTATCGTTTTAGCCACTGGCGATTCCCACCCCTATTTTCTTATTTCCACTTCTGTCACTAAGTGTCCAGTTATGGATTGTAAATAAAATCTTGTCACTTTGAAAGAGCTAGCCCTTAAGTACTTCAAGTGTGGTGTCTACCTGAAGGATTTCCAGCAAGCCCAGTATAGCAGTCCTAACATCCTCCATAGGAGACTCTGCTGTGGGGTCTCTTTCGGTAACCTCCAGGGGCCCTGAACACACCAGAGAGCGACTGGCCACCTGGAAAGAAAGTAACAAACACTGGGATGTTGCGTCTTGTTTCTGCTAAAATGTGGAAAACTGACAGGTAAAAGTCAGACTGTGCACCCGCTCTATAATGTCCAGTAGACTGGTGAAGTGGTGTGTGTTGCAGCCCTCAGCGAGGTCCACCAGCAGCTGGGTGGCCTGTTTTCTGACAGCCAGGTCTCGGTCTTCAGCTATCCCACTTAGCTGTGGGATCACCACCATTTCAATCAACTCATCCTGGAAAGCATTAATAAAATCAACAACAGAGGTGATGTTTATTTAGATCCAGTCATCTGAGGAAATAGTCATAACCACACAACAGCAAAAGAGTAACACAGGGCATACAATAACAATAAACCTGCATCTCCACAATATGAATACATATGACAAGGGGCAAAAATATACAGTATGTGAGCGACTGTGTGTAGTTGTACAGACCTCGTATAGCTGCCGGTTGGTGCTGAGAACAAAGGACAGGATGTGAAGCACCTTGATCCTTATCACACTACGAGTCTCGTTCCTTTCAGAGAGACAGCGGGATAAAAAAGAAAGATGACTAGACAGCAAGGATGTGACAAGACAGTGATCAGATCAGATCATAAAAAAAATCATCAGTCAGTCAGCCCTTCTGTCTGTCTGACCTGAAAAACTTTTCCATGAGACGGTGAAGGCTCTGAATCCAGCCATCCTTGGCTGGCTGGATGGACTGGGCCCTGTAGGAGATGAGGGTCAGCACTGATGCATCCTATCAAATGAAGAATACCATGATTACAAAAGGATGCCGCAGTAGGTAAGAGGATTAAATGACAAGGCAGGATGGTACAGAGAGAGAGACTAACGGGTCTTTTGTCAGCACATTTCTCCACCAGACTGAAGAACTTCTCTGTGGAGCCGTGGTAACCATTCTGCTCATATAGCTCCTCCACTGTGGTCAGCAGCTCGTAGACGATGGCCTTTAACTCTGCACTGCCTATTGTCTGACAAGACAGATGAGAAAGGACTTGAGCACAGTAGAACTGTAATTGTACCGTGTGATTGTGTGTTTATGTGACCAGTAGTGTGCAAAACTCTTAGGCCACCATTAGATTTGAAAATAAAAACAGCTTCCTACAGGTTAAATCTGCATGTATTTAGTTTGACCAACCCTTACATTCAAACAACACCACAACCCTGGCACTCTTAAAACTGGAGTGCCAATGTTATTGGTGAAAAACCTGTGTTTGTCCAACTATTTCATGTAGAAAACTATCTGCTGTGAAAAAGGTCTACTGTGCCAGGTTTATTCAAGAATGCTTGAGCATTACTTGCACATATTATGAGTTTATTCACAGCCCGCCAAGACCGATTTACAGTCATATCATTCCAATCCAAATGCCAACAATGATCCCAGAATCTGACAGACATAAAAACAGCAAAGCTGGTGGCGCCTTGATACTTTTGCACAGGACTGTATGTCTGTGTGTGAACCTGGATCTGCTGCAGCAGTCGCTCTATGATGCCCAGCAGGATGTCCCAGGTGACCACCTGCAGCTCCTTCCCATACTTCTTGATCAGCCTGGTGATGGAGAGGACGATTTCATAGGACACCACCTCATTGGCACATGACATGGCCTGTGTCAAATGTCAGACACAAACAGTCACCACAACAGATTTTTACCTTCATGGTATCACACAAAATTCACAATTTCACACAGTCCTCTATGTAGTCATTTGTCATCAACTAGGATGACAAATGCTCCCACTGTCCCACTGAATACTGTTGACAGAAAACGTAGATTAGATTTTTGTACTTTTCTATTTCCATATTTATGTTTGGTAACACTTTATATCAGGGAACACATATATACCATTAACTAGGTTCTTACTAACAAGCGTATAAGTAGCATATTAGCCCTTTATTAGTAAATATTAAGCACGTATTAACACCTTATTTAGGAAAAATCTTAATTCATGTCGTAATAGAGGTAGAATAAGGTGTTAATAATAACTAATAAAGGGCTAGTATGCTACATATATATGTTAGTAAGCACGTAGTTCATGGTGAATATGTGTTCCCAATATAAAGTGTTACCTTATGTTTTTACTGACGTTATGAGAGTTAAGAAAAATGGTTATGTTTTCTTAAGACAAAATGATTATACAAATAAAAATTCAAATGACAGTAAACAGACTATATTTAGATTTGGACTAAACAAAAAGGTTTTCTGGGACTTCCTACTAACTATACATTAAGTAGTTAGGCAACGTATTTTTCCATTTTTGTGCATGTGTGTTTGTAGAAAGCGTGTTTCTACCTTGTAGAAAGATGGCAGGACCAATGTGGGTGTGTTTTTGAGGGCTGGAAGTCTGTGTGCGCCCCACAGTGCCATTCCAACAAAAAATACTGCTCCTCTTAACAATGGTGCATCCTCCATGTACACCCTGGTGAAGATTGCAGGTAGTTAATGAGGACCAGGAGAACCACATGCACTCCCCACAGCAACGTAATAAAAATGTTCATATATGCTTAATGTGCACAGATACATGACATGAGCCAAAGCGATACCTTTCCTCCATAATGCGGCACATGGTGTAAATAGCACTGTGGCCAAGGTGAGTCCCCAACACCTTCCTCATCAGCTGGAGAGGCAGAAAGAACATAGGGGAGGAAGATCAGGATTGTGAATGATGCTCCATTAAACCAGAGTCTTATAGTGTGTTTGCAAAAACTATTTTAAATGCATAAAAATGAACAAATAAATAAAAAGGATGAATGAATCATTTTCAATAACTCAAATAATAAAATTATACAGAAATTAATTAATGAATTAATAAATTCAATAATTGTATTGATATTATTCATTCATTGTTTTATTTATTCATTTATCTCTGTTTTTATTAAGAATTGTTTTAGTTATTTATCTATCTATACATTTGTCATTGTTTGCATGCCTGTGTAAGTATGTGTTCTCCGCTCACCTTCCAGCAAGATTCACAAAACTCCTTGACATTGACAGTACGACACAGTGTGATTATGAAGACAGTGAGAGAGTCTGAGGGCAAGCAGTTGTAGCACACCACTGCATCCAGGACTTGTAGTGCAACCTGGTTAAATATAAAGGCATAGAAGTGGATATGTTTAACGGTATGTGTGTTGTTTCAAAACCTGGAGACAACAGGAAATATAAGCATGTTGATAATAAAACCTCACAGTTCAACACTCTACTGACATTGGAGAGTCAGAAAAACACAGGTTTCTTAAACGACAGTCTGCTGTGGCGGCATAGTTCCCAAAAAACACACTAAAAACACTATTTATGTGATAAGTGACAAGCACCAGTCATGTTTCATTTATCCTGAGTCTTAAAAAGTTTTTTTCACATTTACCTGATGATTTAGGTTTGCTATATTTATGATGGCTCTGGATCAGTGATTATCACACTTGGCTAAATCTGCAGAGTTCTAATCTTCTAATCTTACTCCTGAGATCTGAGAACCAACATCTGAACCACTAAATGACACAAGGCCTGTTGTGAGCAGGAGGCAACAACTCTAACTGTTGAACAGGGCAGAGTGTAGTCTTAAAGGCAAACGAAAAGCCAAGTAAAAACAAATACATACCTCAATATCTGTTGAAGATGTTGTTCTATTGCACAGAAGACAAATTTTCCTAAAAAGGCAATAGAACAGGCAAGACAAAAAAAAACTGTTACAACAGTTAAATAAGAAAAGGAAACAATATTGGATAACGCTCAGCCATACTTACTGGACCATGATCGAGACATTTTGGTCCAGGTAGCAGCTATTGAACTTCACCAGATTTACAAGAACATGGAGAAAGTCAGACGTGAAGCCTATGTCCATCCACAGGAGGACAAAGCGTGCTGGGAATGCAAAGAACAACAGCATACCAGTAAATCAGGTGTTTAAAAAGACCATTGATACTTTCACAAGTTACAACTATAATTGCAAAACAAAAATTTAAAGGTAGCCTTTTAAAATCAATATAGGGTAAGGATCCTCTTATATGGAGTCCACAATGTTGTGCTGCCCAATTTTACACATGTTTTTATTACCTACAGGCCACCGTAGGTTCTCCAACACACACAGAAGTGAAGGGTGAGGTGCATAAATTTGATGCAACTTCATAACAAGATAAATCCTACACACCGGATCTTCAGAAAACAAGCTTAAAAAGCTCAGCAAAATAAGTTATAGATCATCTATAAACAACATTACAGTTATTCATCACAACAGTATGAAAAGTTTGAACATCAGATTAAAGTCTGTTTGCATGCTTGTTCTGCATTTGACAGTGAAATCTAACTTTGAACTGCTGATTATATGCTGTTATAACATTGTAAAACGATAAGGTTGGTAAACCAGATGACAAATGGGTGTGCTTCACTTAGTTTTACCTATGTCTTCCTCCAGATAGGTGATGTCTTTTCCATTTTCTGTTAAAGCCTTAAAAACCTCCAGTCTATCAGATAGGTCTTCATTGCTGGGTTGGTAGTCTCTGATCACCTTGAAAAAGTAGGCTCTCAGTGGGCCGAGGCGCTCACCCTATACATAAACAGTTAATATGTTGTTCAGAAATGACAAGACCATTGTTTGCATCTTGGACTTGATTTTATGTCAATATAGTATACCTGTCCCTGTATAATGGCCCTCAGTAGCTGCAGGACAGCATGTCTGGCCTCAAGTGGCTGCTCTGGAGTCAGCATGTCCACCACAGATTTCCATACCGCCTCCACTGCATTCTGAAAACACACACACGTACACACACACACACACACACACATATATTACCTATATGTGTATATATATGCACAGTTAAACAAACTCAGATGACTGCACATTCTCCTGCATCACAATATGACGCCCCAGGGCAGACTCACCTCCTCAAATTTTTTTGTTTTGGCAAGGTCGCAGACATGATTCATCATACGAACTCTGTTACTAAGACCACAGTCTGGCTGTAGTTCCTGAAAGTCACAGAGGAGCAGAGTAAGTTCATGCAAAACCTGACAAGTTCAACACCATATTGAGTGAGAGTGCGTGTGAATGAGCAGACCTTTATGATTTCAATTGTGATTATGAATTCTGATGATTTTGCATCTGATTGTTTGCTGGGGGGGCGAGTTGTTCCTAGCCCAAAAATCCCCTTGACCTTATCCTTAAGGCTCTCCTTACTCGGCTGCTTATTCATGTCCTGGGCTGGATCGCTGATGAGTGTGGGACTGACAGCTGCCAAAGGAAACAATAACATGTTTAAAAACTTATTTTTATTTCACAATAAAGCCTCAGGGCCGGGTGGTAAATCAACATTTTTCTAAAACAGAACTTCAAGTAGCCTGAGAGCCAGAAACGGGATGGGAAGCATGTCATTTTACATTACAACATGACAGTACAACACTGGCAATGGCTAGATGTTGCATTTATAAATTTTAGCATCACCATTACAAATCAGTTTTGAAAGTATTCTGCATATTGGGTTGTATGAAATATGATCAAAAAGGTTATCACAATAAAAGTGACAAATCAGGCAATACCAATAAGTATCTACTTAAGTTTAGCTCCTGAATGAAACTTGAAGAAACTTCAATGGAGAAGAAAGAAAACATTTCACACATCGGAGGCAAAACGTAAAGGCAGTTATGTGTTGTGTTCTAAAGTGTGTTTGCACAGTGCATAAACTTTGCATTGATATATACTGAACCTTTGTTACAATACTGAAAAGATACATATAATTATTGCCTAGCCCTAGTTGTATGTCACTGCACTCAAATGCATAAAACAGCCGAGTGCATTCTGAGTCATATCAGTGCTTACAAAATGAAGAAATGCTGCATCAAAATGCAACTACAGTTTCATGACAATGTGCTGAATGGGACACATCATCAGTGATGTGGGGTTATTGGATGTTTATGGTCGCAACATTACACACCGACGCCCAGGCGACCCAGTCGGGGTTGATCAAGCCCCTACTTGCATCCCAGGCTGCAGCAACAGCAGATCAGCCCTAGTCCAAAGCCATCTGGTAGCTTTCTCTGTGGCTTCACTTGTGGATCCCGTTGCCCCCTTTTTGGCAGCTCCCTCACAATGCCACAATGAGTGATTTTCCTACAACGCCTCTACAGCCAACCTCTTTTGGTTCACATTGGGTCTTCCAATGTCCTCTGCACTAACACATCTGCACCAGCACCTGGTACTTTGCACGTTCACTCTTCCTCAACCCACTCTTCCCAGGGCACAGTGAGTTCTAGAATGACCAGTGTTGTTTTCTCGACTAAGATATGATGATCATGTCTGGCCAGAGGCAGAAACTTAGGCTACTTGCTGAAATCCACCAGCAGCTGCAAGTCAGGGGCTGTGTGCAATGGGCCAAATTTTGTTATGGGCTGTGGCTGTGCTTCCTCACCTGCCTCAAAAAAGGTGATGTACTTCTTTGAGGTACTTGCTGGATTTGATGGCTGAAACTATGCTCTCAGCAAATGCTTTAATCACTTGGTCATGCAAAATAATAAGAAAACTGTAGATGCAGCAATTTTGAACTGCTCCCCTCAAGAGGGCATTTAGGTCTCCCACAATCCAGAATAATCTCTACAATTGTTATACAGTCTTTCTCTCTACATTGTCTTTGTTTAGATTTTAAATTAAAGCCTTGGTTCTATGTGGAGGCAAAGACAGTTTTCCAGACTGCGGACTCTAAAGTAGATATGGTTATAACTTCCCCTCAACATGTGTAGTGGATTCCCTAAATTACAATGCAAGAGTGAAGTTTGGAGTCTCAGTCTGACTGTGTAAACACGGAGTGGGGTGAGGAGGTAGAAGAAGAAGAAGAAGAGGGAGGGGGCAGGTTTGAAGAATCTGCTGTCATGTGGACTTGACAGAGAGGAGGGAGATGAGCAGGCAGACAACGGCTGTTCTGTTTAAGTTCAACAACAACAACCACAGCAGTTCAAGGTAGCCTCCGTCTACAGCCAATCATAACCGTGAACGCACCACGACAACAACATGACATATTCTATAACCAGTATAAATGCACAATGGCGTTACTGAACCGCTAACGACGCTTTTTACATTGACTGTCATAGACTAGCTTTCTTTGATATTCAATATCTGTTAGTCTATAAATCAACAACGCCGCCGCCGCCGCCTCAACCTACCCTCCCACCCCATACCCTCTCACCTCACCTCGCTAAAGTTGAGTGGCTCTTGATTTCATTGAGTCAGAGCTTCGTCCACTCGCAGCAAACTGAGCAGTGCTATGACTGTCTGCAGCTGCAGGCTCGTTCTGGTCCAAGCTCAGTCCTCCACTCCTCAACCGGATGCTACAGTAATGACGTAACAGGAGCACTTCCGACAAAAACACGTTTGTCGCGGTCGCTCATGGGTAACGTAGTTGTAAGCGAGCTGGCTCGTGAACTATGCTAAACTTCTTTGGTCGCGCTTTCATGTGCTGTAACAATTTTATAAACGTAATGCCAATACGATAGCAGGGTCCTGTTGGCTTCCCCCACATTCCAGTTAGACTATGTCATAGTCAAATAAAACGTATGCATCAGTAAATTCCCTGAAACGCTACTCGACGGTAGAGTTAGCCAGCAGCTAACTAAACGAGCTAACGATGGTGAAGCTGGTTTCTTATTAATGAGGAGCTGCACCTTGACCATGCTGCCTGTGAGTGGGGCTAGTGGACCACAACTGTGTGACTGACTGGGTCACACTTATAAAACAAATCACACCATTCATTAAATTATGATCAATCTTTTACGTAACAAGCGAAATGTTTTGAAATGCAAAATACACTCTGGCTAGTTTGTCCATGTTTGTTTAAATATTAAAAGAAGTTGCAATTATTTGATGTCTTTTCCCACCCTGCTAGTAAATGTTTGCTTAATCTTAATATAGTATTCGCTTACACCATTATTAGCTGACCTTATTCTTGGCAACTCAGAACTGTTAAATTACATATTATTAGTTAATATTAACTTATTTCAACTCCTCTGCTTCCTTCTTGACCAGGGACGACGAACGAGAAGCCAACTTCAGTTTCACGTGAATGCCTCAGGTCCACAGCAGCAGCACGAGTGTCTGTTATGCAGTGTGTCGTCTCATAATGACGTCTCCTTACTTCTCACGGAGCAGCTCCGTTGTTACTCGGAGTGGAAATCCAACCGCCGGCCGTACAGCGAGAGACGCGGCCTCTCTGGGCTTCAAACTCGCCAGCAGTCTGAGGACCGTGGACCCAAACTCCACCGTGGCAGTGAAGGTGGAGGTGGAGGAGGCGAAGATCTCCGAGCAAGGACCCTCCTCGGCCCCCTTATCAGCGGGTAATGTTGCGTACAGCTGCACACACACACAGACACTGAACACATAAAGTATATTACTATCACAGAGGACACCACTACCACCAGATGTCGGATTAGATAACAGGACGCTGCAGACTTGTACAGAATGCAAGCATTAATTCATTCATCTTCTACCCTTTATCCTCCACATGAGGGTTTATCCCCTTAGGGCAATTCAGCTTCCACAATTTTCTTACTATCATCACCTTTCCCTGGACAGGTGCAGTCACTGAGCACATGGTGCACACTGTTTGGTGTGTCTGACAAATGGTCATTTGATTTATTAAAAGTGTGGAGTTGCAAAATCATTTCCAGCTGAGTTGTGCTCACAGTCCCTTACCTGTCCATATCCTGCCCAGTTTGGTGCTGCTCTTCATTGTTTTAGATTATAGATTATTTCAAATTAAATTGTAACTCAACCCCCTCTACTGCAGCTAACTCTGCCAAATGCCTTATTTTGAAAAGCGAGGAGGAAGGAGGGTGGGAGGGAGGGGAGTGCAGAGCAGTGTGAGGGGGCGTGGTCCTCTAGTGAAATCTGACACTGAGTGTGTTTACATGTATGTTAAAAGTCCGATTTTAGTCGGACTAAGGCAGTAATTCTGTTGTTTTGTAATGTCATGTAAATCCAATCCAATCCAACTTTATTTTTAAAGCACTTTAAAAAAAACAACAACAACAGCTGAAACAAAGTGCTAACAGACCTGGATAATGCGATTCATAGTCTGGTTACTCCTGCATGTACACCTGAGGACGAAATGATTAGCCCCCATATGAAAATGTCATTGTTTTAAAAGTATTTCCCAAGTGCTCTAAAATGGAGAGACAGACAAATTGGCCAATTGGCCAATTATTACTAACTCGACACTTTCACTTATTTTTCCTCAAAAAGTTTATTTTTTAATAACCTTTCTCATGTATTTATCAATATTTAGTTTCTACTTTTTCTCTTATCTTAAGCTCAGTGTAGCCTGGGTTTCAGGTTGAGTTTTCATGGTGACTGAGGTACATGAAAAAACAACTTTCCCAGTTTTTTGATAGCCGGCTGGCCTGTGCTGAATCCTGAACCTCAGCTCCATCTGCGCCCTTGGAATGACCAAGAACTGCAGCTGTGATCCAGACCATGTGTTACAATAGCAGTGGTATTAAAGCCGTTGTTGTACGGAGCATTTCTACACAATTGTGGGCTGCTATAGCAGAATAGGAATGTACAAAATGTTGGGCGAAGCATGCACAAGTTGTTTTTGTCATTTTTTATGCTAAGTTTTTAAACCAGATAATAATGTTTACTCACTTAAGATCATGTACATCTCACCGCCTCTTCTCTGTACGGATTCAGGCGGGAGCCAAGAACTCCTCCATCAGGCCAGAGCGCAGCCCAAAACAGAAACAGACGCTCTACCGTTGTCTTCACACAGTCGTAGGAGGAGACAGCTGAAGGTGGAATATGACAAGGCTGATGGCGTTACACCGGTGAAAACAGAACATTGGGAACCTCCCGACTGGAAAAAACAATTAGGATTCATCCGTGAGATGAGGAGTGGGCGCGATGCACCCGTAGATAACATGGGAGCAGAGAAATGCTACGACACAGAAGCCCCCGCACATGTAGGTGATGTTTGGATCTCAACATATCAACATAAGTCAGTATTTCAAACTGATATCTCTGTCATTGGTTTTGTCTGCACAGGTGAGACGGTTTCAGGTGTTGGTGTCTCTCATGCTGTCCAGTCAGACCAAGGACCAGGTGACAGCATCAGCTATGCAGAGGCTGCGAGCACACGGCTGCACTGTGGAAAATATACTCCACACCGATGATGACACTCTGGGAAAACTTATCTACCCTGTCGGCTTCTGGAGGGTAACACAAAATACTGTAACTCTGCATACTTGTATCACTTCACATGAAAGCGCTAGTGTGTAACTTCTGTCGTTACTTTCTCAAGACTTACCTCAGGTGAGCCTGCAGACAACTCTAGGTCCATATTCCAACAGTTCTCTTTCAACGTGTGTTTTGGTATCTCACTACCTCACTTATATTTACCAGGGTTAATTCCTTTTTTTCTTCAGAGTAAAGTCAAGTATATGAAGCTGACGTCAGCAATGCTGCAGAAGGATTTTGGAGGCGACATCCCAAACAGCGTGGAGGGGCTGGTGCGTCTGCCGGGAATTGGACCAAAGATGGCTCACCTGGCCATGGACATCGCCTGGGACCAGGTGTCTGGAATAGGTAAGGACTCACTGTTGAAACCACTTCCCAATACAAACACAGCCACCTGTGATTCAAATAGAATAAAATACATAATGTAGCTGATGGCTGAACTTCTTTAGTCAATAATCATCACTTTGTGCTGAAGTAAAGTAAAGTAAAGTAGTGCTATATTCATATTTATGTAGCAGTGTTTAATTAATCATATATTTTTATAAATGCTCTATTTGTATAGGCGTGGACACACATGTGCACCGAATCTCCAATAGGCTGGGCTGGCTCAGGAAGACGACCAAGAACCCGGAGGAAACACGCAAGGCCCTAGAGGAGTGGTTGCCCCGGTAACAGCATGACTAGTTACTAGAGCTGCAACTAACAATTATTTTCATAATCAATTAATAAGTCAATTATTTTCCTGATTAATCATTTGGTCCTTAAAATGTCATAAAACCTTTAAAAATGTTGATTGCCGTTTGTCTAACCTGGAAGTGATGATGTTCTCAAATGTCTTGTTTTGTCCACAAACCAAAATGATTGACTTTTAATGATTTCTTTGTTATCCAGAGCAAAGAAATTAAGAAAATATTCAAATTTAATAAGCTTAAACAATCGGAAATCTTGTTGTAATTATGAAAAAATCTTCAAACTGATTCAATCAATTATCAAAATAGTTGTTGATTAATTTAGTAATCCATTAATTGTTTCAGCTGTACTAGTTATTGATGGCCAACACATTTTTAAAGATCAGAATCTTAGAGACCTAGAAACACACACCAAATTAGTGGCTTTGGCAGGGGTTGGTTGCCCTTCAACTGAATGGTTAAAACAAATCAGTGATTAAAAGTGTCCTTGAGCTGATCCTCACACACTCTGTTTTGTTTAGGGAGCTGTGGAGTGAGATTAACTGGCTGCTGGTGGGTTTTGGACAGCAGGTTTGTCTACCAGTCAACCCTCTCTGCTCAGTGTGTCTGAACCAGCACAGCTGTCCTTCTGCATTCAAGAACTCTCCTACGAAGAGGCCTAAAGCCAGATCCCCACGGTCTCCACGCACAACATCTCCCTTTGAAGCAAAAACTGAACCTGAGCAGGAAAATGCAGTCAAAGATGAGAGAACAACAAAGGAGCCCACACCTGTTTCCCCCGCTGCACAGAGAAGGAGGATTAAAAACAAGTGAACATTGATTCAAGTTTTTGTCTGTTGTGACCAGATGTTGAACACAAATGAACATATCCATATAAGCTAAACACTGTGTATATAATTCATTTACAGTCCACATTACATTCACTATTTTTGTACACCTCTTAGGGTTTTTTTACCAAATAAAAATTGTGCTAAAAATGGATGTAAAGCTCATTTATTTCAGATTTGTCAATGATTGCAGCTGTGATTTTTCTTGCATATTGAGAGTTAAAGATTTTAACACTTTTGACTCATGATTATATGATATTATAGCCATGAAGTTTCATAACCTCAACATACCTGATGCATTTACAAGTAGTAACATGGTAATGTGTTTTTGGTGACCCAATCTTTGGTTTACTGACCCATTCTCTGGGAATGACTGCCTTCACAGAATACATTCACAGTCACACTTTTGAATTTGTTCTGTAGACCATTCAAGGGCTCGTATTAATAACAGGTTGGTCTGCTGTAATTATGGCAGTTGTTGAACTGAAAAACATGCTCATGTAAGCAATGGAAGACAAACTCCACAGTCCAATTAGCTTCATTTAAAGTAGAATGAAAGTACATTTGAAACTTACTGAACTTACTGTTAGAACTTGATTTTTGGGAGCCTGTTGGTTTTATACATATCTACAGTGTAACAACTTCCCACCACAGAGAGACTAATACGCATGTGTTAGCAGGAAAAGCACATTTGGTTTAATGACCAAAACAAGAAGGACTAAATCGTTATAGGTGTGCCTACTCTCAAGCTCCTGATATTGTGCATTTTGACTGATTGCCAGTCACTGAGACACTTTAATGGAACAGAGCCATGTCAATGTTACCTGTGTTTATCTTGCTATGAAACTTTCTGATTTGTGTAATGTATGTTTATAAGGATTTATCTCCTTCCCTTCCGAGCATGTAGGAAAACCTTTCTTATACAATCTCAAAAGATGTTGTAGTTTGGACATTAAAGACATGTTGCAAGTGGAAATATGTCACCTAAATCTTACACACTGGACCTTTAAAGGCAGTAGTGACCCACAGGCAATGGCTGTATATGAAGCTTAAGCTCCCACGTGGGTCTGGTGCATTGCTCAGAGGCACATCTGCAGTGCAGTGTTTGATCCTTATACTGTCACAGGCTCATAGCAGAGCAGCTGTGGGACAACTAACTGCCGTCCTCACAAATATTTACCTCGTGTCTCATCTTTCCTGATCTGAATTTCAACAACACACGCCCTTTTGCCAAGATACTCATGTGCCACCGGGCCACAAAGACGAGAGGGAAGCTTGTATTACGTTTAAACATCAAATCCCCTTTTTACGCAACCGCCCCTTTGTTGATCTCCAGGCGGGATCGAGGGCGGACAAGGTAGATTTCCTTTCACCAGGTCACAGTCGGTGTGTTTTCACCTCCACCTCCTGCAGGAAGTTCATGTCTCTCTGTGCCGTGGGAACAAATGGCCCCTTGGCATTTCACTTGGCTGAGCGCAGTTCAAGTGCATCTGAACGCACTTCTTCATCATCAGAAGCCCTGATTGCTTTGGCAGAAACTGCAGCCACTCGGGCCGGTTTACTCCTGAGTCGTCAGGTGTGCGCAGCGCAGAGAGCAGTGGGGGCAGTGGCATCTGTTGTTGACGCCTCTTCACTCTCACCGGGTCGGACAGGACAGGAGGACACGCCATCCCAGACGTGTTACGTGCGAAGAACAGTTTTCTAATCTCTGATCTCTTGGATTATCTTCAATGGACGGGGACTTGATCCCCGTCTGTGGGTTTTGGCCACTCTTTTACGCACACTAAATGCGCACTGATTATCTGCGCTCGAACTTGCGCCCTTGGCATTTTCGTTATGGATTAAACAGTCGGTGGCTTTAGCCTAGTGTGTTGCCTTTGGATAACTGTGGATTATTGAATGGACTGGAATGATGTAAAATGGTGGTGTTGTTTTGGTCAGTGACGCGCGCAGCAGAGTTTCCACAGCTCTTGGACAAAGCAGCCGTTTATTCTCCTGAGACACGTTGACCTGTTTTCCTCCTATTGACGCGCTGGGATGGAGAGTGAGCTGAGACCCAGGCTCTGTTTCCTGACCAAAGGACCGCGCGGGTATGGGTTTCACCTGCACGGTGAGCGCACTAGGGGCGGACAGTTCATCCGCACCGTGGAGCCCGGCTCCTCGGCGGACATGGGCGGGCTGAGACCAGGAGACCGGGTGGTGGAGGTGAACGGGGAGAATATGGAGAACGCAACTCATCATCAAGTGAGTAGTGACTCAATATATAGAAATCAACATGTAAAACAATCTTTGATGGTGGTGTTGAACAAGAGCAGGCACAAACTCTCTGAGGTGCAAACAATAACTTCTATACTAGTTGGACCACTTTTTCCCATGCCCGAGGAGCAGGAGGGAGCCAGTAAAATGGGTCAGTGTAGGGCTTGTGTAATGGGAATCACTGGGTTTCTTTTTAATATTATTATTTGTATTATTATAATATAACTGACATGTATATATATATATATTATCTCAAACAAAGTTTCAGCTTGCTTCACAAATAAAAAGAACACAATATAATAAGATATTAAAAACACTAAAACATCAGCATGACCAACTGTAACAAGTAATAAAAACTAGAATTAGGTCAAATATAGAAATGCAGGACAAGAAAAGCAGTTTGCAAGGTTTTTTTTCTTAGTTTTCAGCCGAGAATCTGGAACAGTTAAAAGGCCTCTATCAGAAAATCTCAGGGTAACAAATAGGATTATAAAAGATTGGCAATGTACTGGGATTAAAAGGATCTTACTACTACTACTACTACTACTACTACCCCAGCTACTGTCAGCTGTTTCTGTCCACCAAGCGAGTAGAAATATCACGATTCTGGAAGATAAAATATATATTTTTAAATAATCTAAAGAACGTTGATGTTCTAGAAGCCAGTGTGAAGAGGCTAAAACCAGGGTGAACAAACTCGTTTACTCTGGTTTAAAGGAATACTTCACTGATTTGCATTTAGCTTTGTATTACTAGAATAGGGGTAGTTTTTTGTCCCCCTATGAGTGGGTCTAAAAAGTGCAGAATTAGCGTTGCAGTTTCAAGCCTCGGACCAAGTGTCACTGGTGGACACGTAGCAAAAAAAGAATGAAGATATTTCTGGACTCAGGGGAAACTGAGGTTGGGAAGCACAATTTTTAAAAAATACTAGTATATGTAGAATAAGAAGTATTCTTTTAACGTATGTTACTTTGCAGACCATGAACACCACAATTTAATCTCGTCACACAGGTGGTGAATCGTATCCGCGAAGTGGACTACCGCACTAGGCTGCTCGTGGTGGACAGAGACACCGATGACTACCTCCACAGCTGTGGCCTGGCCTGCACCGAGGACCTGGCCATTGAGATGGGAACCCTCTCCCCGTGGCCTTCACCCAAGCCCACGCCTTCCTCTTCTCCGATACCCAGAGAGAACTCACCTCAGTCACTTAAGCCCAACCATGCACACTTGTATCACCGCCACACGGCGGACTCCCCCATTCATGTCATCATACAAGGCAAGGTCAAGAGGGTGTCAGTGACATCAAGCACGACGACTGACGCTGAGGTAAGAGTGGAGATCGTCACACGAGACTCTACTTTGTGGTCTCTGTGGTCAAAATATTCACCCGCATGTGGAATGAGCGGAGCATTGCATTCTGATCGTTTCGCAGCAGTTATGAGATAAAGATCAAAACAAAAGCAGACATGACACCGAGCTTCTGCAGTGAGTGACAGTGATGCTGCTGCTGTGAGCGTGTGACAGATCGATAGATCGATAGATAGATGTTCGGAGACAGTGGTTCAAATGTTAACGGACAGTTGACAGTTGTTGAAAAGTTACACACTACTGCTTTAAGATTGTGTGTGTGACTTGTGACACTGAGCATACACACCTGATGTTTGTCAAGCACTAACCTGTACCTATAAGCACCAAGGGAGGGCCTGTTTTTGCAGGATTCACTGTCACACAGATGGCCATTCGGAGAGTCTGGTGGTGGCTTCTCATTCCACTGAAAAATAGACCAAGACAGGACATACAGCAAACGTGCCTCTTACGTTGATGTTAGGAGGAGATTAAAAAAAAATGGATGAGAAGCAATAAAGAAAATTTGAGCCACTGTATAAATTGGCAGGCTTAAACGGATACACAGGATTAATCACAATTTTGTAACCTGATTCCTCTTGGGCAGAGATAATACCTACACTCTTTTCCTCCAGTTTAAATGGAGCTACAAGGTTTATTATTGCTTTGCTCACAAGTGAAAGAGGGACTAAAACATTATGGTAAATTGTGTGTATTTATATAGCGCTTTCTGAGTCCTGATGACAACTCAAACAGAACAGAAGAATAGTAAATGCCATTACAGCAGTACAGCAACACAGTTTCATCCATTTATTACAGGTCATTTGTTTGAGCTGTTGAGATTCAACACCTCGGGCATTCAGCTGTATGGTGTTTTTGCCACCTGAGACAAGAAAACCCTGCTCAGCTGCCCGTGTTTCCTGCCAAAAACACTTCAACTATTGTTTGCCCAGACTGAATAATCACTTTGGAAAGACAGTGCACATGTCAGAGGTGCAAACCACAAACTCACACCCCCGAGAGTTGACTTTGTCCCCTAGCCCCCGATGTTTTGCATACAAGGTTATAAAGGAGACTGATTAAACAGCAGTCTGAGAAGTTACAATCTCAGATTTCTGTCTGTCCGAAGCTTTTATTTTGACGGGCGGCTCAGCTCAAGCAGTGCAGACTGAGTCGGACTGTCCATTCTCAACTATTTTATCTGCTTTATTTCTTAAAACAGACTCCAAATGTGTGCTGGGAGCATCAGATTTGAATATGGCTGAGGCGGTATACAGTATGTATGATGCCGCGAAATTGAAAATTCCACGGGTGTGCTGCTGCTGACATCACTATGACATGTGGCTGCAGAAATAATCAGCAACTGGATGCCAGAGATTGAGCCTAATGTTTGGACTCCAAACAAAGTAGACCAGGATCTTTGTAGACCGGCTTGCTCATGTCAAACTGCCATCTGTTTATCCACAGTCAGGGTAAATACTGGCTGCCCCTTGGATGGCTGTCATGACTCTTTCCCTTCATTTTGGGCAAAAAGGGGTTCAGATAAAACAGAAGCATGTGCAATAACAGCAGCTCCAGTACAATATAGTGCACACGCTCACGTCATCAAGTGTGAGTAATATGAGACTCTGTAATACACTGAAAATTCCCCTGTTGTGGAGTTTGCTGCAGGGCAAAAATAATACCAACTTTAACCAGCATCTTTTCATTTGTTTCAATTTCTAAAATTGAATCATAAAAATGTTTTTATCCACTTTTTTAAAATCCTGGGAATGTGCATTTTTCGACACACCAATCAGGCATCTGTGGTTACCTCTGTTTTAGACTGACTGGTCTCTCAGATTCTGTGCATTATAGCATGCTTTTCCATCAGTTCACAGTATTTTAATCCTGGCTTCTTTTAAACACCTTTTTTGTTTTTTTGTGTGTTTTTCTAAATCTAGGGTTAGGGTTTCCAGGTGTGTGAGTAATTTTTTTGGCCTGTTGGTCAACAGCTCTGATTAGGGAAATACTGTAGCACAATAATCCCAGCTTTGTGCATGTTAATTTGCTTATCGTTATCAAACTCTCTCTCTACCCCCCCATGACTCACTCTTCCTCACACGTAATCTCCGTTCAAGCCATTAACTTCTGTATCATTTGCCTCATGCTTGACATTCATGTGACTGTACATGTAAATACAGACTTTCAGCGTTGCATGCTGTTTTTGTGACAGCAGACCCCCATGTACTGTAGCCTTACGTAACCACCAACAGTGTTGACCGTCATCACGGCCACGCAACCGTCATGCAGTCGGCTGCGACAAATGAAACGCTGCCAGGAGCCTTTTCCTGTGTACGTGCGTTTTTATTCACACGGTTGAATTTGTGAAGAAAGAAAAAGGAAAGAGAGTTAAAAGTGTTGGAAGCAAGTGCCGCTAACATTTTCAGTCAACAGGGAGATTTATGTCACAGTTAATGCATAAATACCCAATAGTCACCAAACGGCTGGTACAATAAATTTTTCTCAATCTACAAATAGTTTCTGCACCTTTTGATTCTCCTTAATGGTAAATCAGACAACATGTAGATACTGCATCCGTGAAAAAACACAGAGGTCATCACAGGTCATCACAGAGATCAGCTTAAATATTTTCATGTGCCTCGTGTGCAGCCTTTAGGTCAATTACTTTGGGCCATTGTGGTGAATATAGTACAGGTCAGCTTTATTTTGCTGACCAGCAGGAGGAGGCATGGCGACCCATCACCACAGCAACCTGACCTGGCACCATGGCTTTTTTGTCACCGAGGTGTTCTGTTCCATGAATACAGCTTGCACTCTGGCTGTAATACAGGGAGAATGCTATCCATCCGTGTGAATGTTTCCTGGTGGAGCAGAAAGGACAAAGAGATCTGTCAGAGTGTGTCGTTAGGTCATCTTACCCTTGGCACAGTCACAGTAGCAGTCACTCAGTGTCCTGAGCCGTCCCCGATCGGGGACATGGGGCATGGAGAGGACTAGACCAAAGTGTCTCACGTTATCGTCACAAACCTTGAACCACGTGCGCGCCACACGTTCACACACAACCCAATTTGAACACAACAATTAACCTCTGCATGTTTTTGGACTGTGGGAGGAAAAGCCCACGCGCACACGAGGAGAACATGCAAACCTCATGCAGACAGGCCCTCACCTCCACCGGGTCGTGAACCCAGGTCTGACTGGAAAGACCTGGGTTTTAACAGCATAGTTTGTTCAACATTATATAAAACACTGTAAAAGGAGGAGGTGGAGGAGACTAAATTGTCATTCTGGCCTTGGAAAAATATGAAAAGAACAAAATGCCTCATGCAGGTCCTTACAAGAAGTGCACTCAATTCATTATGAGTAAATAACAATGAAAAATAAGTAACTGTACATTCATGAGAAGTATAAAACCATTAAAGGGGCACTTCAAGGCAATAAACAAATATGGGGCAGAGTAAATAGGATAAAATGTGGACTCTGAAATCAGTACTTGTTTTCTGGTTTTGTACTTGTGCCTTGACACCTTCAACTTTTATATTATTTCTTTAAAATTCTCATCTTGTTCTTGCCTTGTTTGCTATTACAGCTGCAGCGTGAGTCCTCACCAGAGCTGACGTCTGAGCATCTTCCCCGACTGTGTCACGTGGTGAAGGGGGTGCACGGCTATGGCTTCAACCTGCACAGCGATAGGACAAAGCGTGGACAGTTTGTACGATCTGTGGACCCTGGTTCAGCTGCGGATAGAACAGACATCCGGCCCGGAGACAGACTGGTGGAGGTAGTTCAACACAGGATTGAGTCTTGCTTTAGTGGGAGTGTTAAATGGTTTACAGGTCTACAGTGACATTGCCGGGAACGTAAGTCTCAAAAGTTCACAAAGACATAAAGTGAATTTTTTGTTTGTGAACTTTCAGGTGTAATTGGATTAGAGCAGATTAGCTGGACTCAAGATTAGAGTGAGTGGGAGACTGAGAGGTTTTGTTGAAGGAGCTAAAGTAAGAAAAGACAGGGGATAATGAATTGAATGGAGGTGTAGAGGAGGGGAGTGTGTTCCAGAAATGTGTCTCTGTTTCTGTCTGTATGAAGTGTACAGTAAATACAGACAAGATGTAATGCCATGTCTTACCTGTTGTTTTGTGTCATAGCCTCTCACTAATCTCACTAGTCTACTATCGTCTATTTCTTTTTTTCTTCCTGTATCATTTCTCTCCATCACCGTCGCTGTGCCTGTTTCCACTGACGTCTCAGGTGAATGGGGTAAACATTGAAGGCCTGAGGCACTCGGAGGTGGTGGAAATCATCAAAGAAGGAAGGGATGAAGTCCGTCTCCTCGTGGTCGACCAGGAAACGGACAAGCTCTTCCACAGACTGGGGATAACACCCACCATCAGCCATGTCAAAGGTCACATAGCACACGCACGCACGCACACACTCACACACTCAAACTTTCTTGTACAACAGCCATAATAAGGCATTTCATAGCCTCTTATCCTAACTTTAACAATTACAAGTAAATGGTTAAAGTAAACACTATCCCTTAACCTAAGGCTAACCTAAACCCACTTCTACCGCTTAACCTAAAACCAATAATTAACCCTGAAAAAGTCCTGTAAAGTTGTGAGGGTTGTGAAGGTTAATGTAGTTAACGAAAACTAATGAAATAACGAAAACTGAAATTGAAAAAACATTTCTGTTATTTCTGGTTTTTTTTAGGAAAATGTATTGAAAATGTGTTTAGTTTTCATATTTGCAAATTAATTTCATACATAATCCTTTTGGGTTCATATGAAGTGTATTTATTTTTAAAGGTTTTATTTGAGACAGCATTTACAGTAGATTCATTCATAATAAAAATGTTTTTTGTTTACAATGTGGGATATAAGGCTATGCAAGTTAAACCTAACATTTGTTATGTAGTTAATTGGGTTGAGTTGGTTCATCTAAGTGAATCAAACCTCCGGTCTTTTACTGTGTTTTTTAAATGTTGCTCATGTTTTTCCTCAGATTGACAATTAACAATTAACATTATAACATTAACAATATGATGTGTCTTATGAGGGTTATTTAGGGTCGTTACGTTCATGTGTGTGTCTGCATCCAACCTACTTTCTTGTACACTGTGATGTTTGATACAGGGATGGTTGTTCATGTGTCCTAATGAACAGCTTTTAAACTTTTCAACAGCATCTTTTGTTGGGTTTGACACACAATACTTATTATGACCTTTTTGCAAATTGCACCTGGCAAAAACTCAAATAAATATTAAAAAAAACAAAACTCAAACTAAAGATTTACAAAATAATAAAAACTAGCCAATCCACTCTTAAAACAAATTAAAACTAACTCATTTTAAAAACAAAAAGTCAAAACTAAATAAAAACTAAACCTAATGAAAAATCAGAAACTATTATAACCTTGGTGAGGACCAGCCAAAATGTCCTCTCTTCCTGTAGTTTCTGCATTTTATGTAAATACAACATGTGCATAGACAAACACACACTCCTAACATCGTCTTAAAGGGATAATTACCTTAAGTGTCATTCAGTGAGGTGCTGACACATCGTCAGCCATCGCCAAGGTAGACCCTAGGACACTCAGGTCTACCTTGCTCTGACTGAAAACATGGCAAAAAAGAAAGAAAGAAAGCTGATTTGATCCACTTAACAACAGGATCCCAGGATGTTTCATTTTGCTATTAGACAAACTGAACTTTGCAACCCACTCACTCTCATAGACAAAATCTCACAGATACAGGGAGCTGCTCATCCACTACTGCCTCATTTGGGTAAATCCAAAGGAAGGATTTCAAACACCAAAGTCACAACATTTAAACTTAATGATGGAGGCAGCAGTGGATCAACATCTCCTGTATGCTGTAATGCAAAATTGCTGATTCTCTCTATGGACTTTAGTGCAGGGCATCAGCGCACCAGTAGTAGCACACTTGGCAGTGGTGCCATTAGTTTAATAGTGTGGCTTCTGTTTGTTTTCGCACAGAAGTCTACGTGGATGAATCAGCCACTGACAGTGTCCCACCCACTCCTTCTCCTACCACAGACTCACCGCTCATCAATGTCACGCTGACGGACTCCCCGATCACAGAGGTGTCTCCAAAGTCCCGCGCTAATGGGAGCTCAGCATCCCAGTCCTCCAGAAGTTCCACCACTCAGTCAGAGGTCAGCAGCTCAGACATGAGCTTCCAGGTGAGGCGCGTGTGCTGACTGAGAGATGCCAACGCTGGCGGCTGGTGAATGTGTGCCTAAACACACGCCTGTCTGTGTTTTCTTTAGGTCCCGGATGAGGATGACAGGCGCGTTTCGGACCCTTTTATGGAAAGTGGCCTACGTCTGAGTCCAACGGCTGCCGAGGCCAAGCAAAAGGCCTGCGCGAGCCGCACCAAGAAGAGAGCGCCGCTTATGGACTGGAGCAAGAGAAAGGAGATCTTCAGCAACTTCTGACCTAAGGATGCACTGAGGGAAAAGGGAAAAAATACACAGCAGGAGGAGGAGGATGGCGTAGAACAAGGAATAATGCCATAATTCCTGATTTTAGGATTATATCATGGATACATCATATTGACACCCTATTCTTAAATTCTGTTTGGCATGAAATATTTTAAGATACCATGTGGTATACTAACTGTATATTACAGTATCTCTAAGGACAAGGTCATGTGTGAATGTGTTAAATCTTACAACACACTGCACTAAACTGACAGACCATCAGTTGAGACTTGATGCCCTGAAGAGTAACCATGGCAGATAACGGACAGCGTAGTGAATGAGTTTTCCATCTCCAGTAGATGGTAGTAATGCAAAATCATGGATGCAGGTTCCTGTGTAACACCATAGAAGAAGAAGAAGACACAGCGTGTCTCTTTCTGGGGCCTGAGCAGTGACCATGAATCTAGAGCTTATATGCACTTGTGTTTGTGTATCAGTGATATCTTTAGCATCTGTGTGTTTTTCGGGGGCCACATTTGCTTTTCTGTTGTAACTTCTGTCGATGTCACTTTATTTTTTTTCCCTCTGCAGTGAGAGTTTCATTTCTTCTCAGTTTACTATGAGTTTGTCGTCTCGCTGTAGTCGTCTCTATGTTAGTGTCTTGTTTATCGTAGCCTCAGTGTAACCTTTGAATGTAAACACAAAGGGAAACTAGCGAGGCCGAGTTATCACGCGTATATAGGTGTGATGACCTTGCTGCTTCTTTAAACTTTAGTGATCTCTATAAAGGAAAAAATATTTAAAAGATAAAAGGTACAAAAAAAGCTGATCACTTTTGATCTCATATGTACCTGATGATTCAAACTTATCACCGTGAGTGAAATAAACTTCCAGAACATGTATATGATGCCAGAGTCAGTCAGGTCTGATCATTCTTACAGAGGTCTACTACTAATGGATGAATTGAAATGATGTTTTGACCGTTTTGAGCACTAGTCCTTGAATCCGAATGTGGATTTCTGCATACTTTGGTTGCGATGGGGGTTTTTTGCCCAGAGAACTGCCACTCCTTATTTTCTCTTTTTCTGACCAGTCTCTGGGAATCCTAGAGATGGTTGTCTGTAACATGTTTGGCTGATTGGGTATCTGTGTCATCGTGTAGCTCGACATGTCGCTAAACCAGTGTATCTGAATATCTAAAGTGGCCAGTGACTGTATCTGCCTTTGATTTTATTACTGTAGTGACCAAGTCGCACTTCCAGCCACTACTAATTGGTAGATTGTTCAGACTGTGTGTAACTCGGAGAAACTGACACCGAGACTTTCTTATACTTTAACTCAAAATGCATTTATTTGCACACGGTTGCGATGTTACTTTCATTAAGTTGTCCCATACAGAGTTTTTAAACCTTAAACATCCAACACAGGTTGCTTCACCACAAAATGAGCAACATCTGTGATCAGTGACATGAACTTGAATTTCTACTGTGTATGTATGTATATATGTATATATATATATATATATATATACATATACATATACATATACATATACATATATATACATATATATACATATACATATATATACATATATTCATATATACACATCCCCTATACTATCTCCATGGAGTGACTACCTTTTCATGTATTATTCAAAACATTTGTGTGCGTACGAGTACAGTCAAGCACACTTCCTCAAGCTATAAGCTCTATATGGACAAAAGAACTTAGCCACACCTGCTAAGTATTGATTTCAGGTGTTTCAATCAGGCTTTGGGCTCCAGCCCCCTTATCTCCAGTGAAGGACAATCTTATGCTCATCTTTGCTAACAGTTACGTAATATCGGCACTTGAACTCATAAATGCTCTACAGAATGAATGGAAACAATTTCACATAGAAATAAACCATGAGGAAAGTCCTCCAAGAAGTGTGGAAGCTGTTATAGCTGCAATGTCAGCTATAACAAGTATCGTCGCCAATTCTCTGCCAACTTTCCAAGTTTGAATTTTGGTTCGTACCAGAACTTAGTTTGCCTTGAGGAAAACGTCCGCCTCACTCACACGCTAACATCTATTCGGCCATGAACAAAAGAGCAAGTAATGACACCTACAGTGAGAACAGGAAAAGCCTGTTCATATCACTTTATACAGACTATTAATCAGAGATGTGCACCATGAATGCATATATCAGATATTATCCTTGTCTCTTGTGTCATAGGTTTTTGTCTCTCGAAACAATGGCAGCTTTGTTGCAACATTTTTTATCAGATTTACTTTTTTTTTTTTTTTTATCCCCAACTGTTCTCGTGCACAAGTGAGGGTGTTTGTTTTAGCTTTCCAAAAACTGGAGCGATAAAGTGATAATCAGGTATGTAAGGATGAAACAGTGACACAGAAATGAGGATTTTTTTCTGAACTCAATCTGCCCCAGCTCCACCCAAAGCTTCAGGGTAAACAACAGCGAGGTAGGGACGAAAAGATGATCTGTGTCCTAAGCCTGTAATTATGTTGCTGGGGATGAATGAGATTTCTGACTGACCTGCAGCTTATTAACGTTGTTTACCTGGCTTCAGCGTATCTGTGGAGACGGAAGCAGATGAGTCAAGAGACATTTCTTTTCCAGAGAAACAAGAAAATAAAAAGAATCAGGAGAATCTGCTGCTGTCTGACACAACTTGAAAGTCATTCAGATTTAAAGATGGTCTGTATGCACATGGACAGTCACAGTGACATGAGTAAGCATAATAAAGCATATTATACCATATTAATTATAGCTACTTTAATGAGCAGAAAGCTATTTTCGTAGTTTTAAATTGAATGGGGATCAAATATGGTGGAGATGATGAGGTTTGATTCAGCAGTTAAATATTCTTCCCCACTTAATATGGGGTTAATAAGTTATTTACAGACAAAATGTCTTTGCTTCTGAGGATTGCATGGTTTACAGACAATCTTATACATGTCAGATTTTTGATGTCAGTCATGGTCGTTACTTTGGCTCCGTTTTCAGAGCAGAATTTAAGTGTAAAAACAACAAGGGTCTTTATTCCATTGATAGCGTCCTCAAAAGTAATCAAAAGAGAACAAATTACCTTTTTCTCCCCGACGTGTTCACACAGACTGCATGAGAAAGACAGTAGCACTGTGGAGTCAGACCTAACCATAAAGCCCATCTTAAACACCAAAAAACATACGAGGCTTTGCCAAAATATGACCAACAACGATGCTTTTTGACCCAAGATTTGTCCTCACAACCATGGAAAGACATGCACACACACACACACGTTCCCTGGCCACTAACAGAGACACAGCTGGAGGTGACACCTCAGCTCAGGAAAGTTATGTTGTTGCACGTTAAGGTCAAAAGTAATGATGAAGATAATTCTATTGAAAAGGTGAATTACACCTTAATTTCCTCTCATCTCCTAACAAAACTCATCATACTGGTCATGCCCAGCCTTAAGCGTGTGTGACGCGTTAAGGGAATTTCTGAGAAACAAACCAAATCTAAATCGTATCATAGACTCAAAAACATTTTATTTCCATTTCCACCTTGAAAAAAGGGGGATCACAACTGGCAAAAGTAATCCACAGAGCAAAACAATAGTTATCAAAGTCTTTTTGCCAAATGCAACAATATCATGCTCTTTATTATAGAATCAGAATTTAGAAAAAGAATTGTCCTCTCCTATCATCATTCCTTTGTTCCCATCTTTTTTTGTTGTTGTTGCAACTACTCAAAAAAGACGTCTCCCTGCCTTCAAGCTCACTGTGATCATTCATCAGTCACTAAAGTTGACGACTACAGCATCATCCAAAGAAAATGTTCACTGACCTTTCACGTAAAAAAAAACAAAAACAAAAACATTAATGAACTAAAAACATCAGGTAAAAAAAAAAAACAGTAAAATTTAACAAGCAACCAAAAACATTTCCACGTTCAAGCTTTGAACTAAGAGAGCGTGGAAACTGAGGTGGACCGGGGTTCAGATTGTCGTTGTGTCTGCAGTGGTTAATGATTGGTTTGATTATCTTAGTGAGCGGTCACAGTCGAGGTCAAATCATGTACCAGTCTGTTTCCACATGTTTACATGACGGAAAGCAGTGGCAGAATATCAACGTACACATATCGATCCCTGTAGTTAAATTGGCTGGCTAACCTGTATTGTGATTTAGTTTTTCCATGACCCTTTAAGTGCCTGTACTTTATCGCATCATCATGATGCACATACTTTAAACTGAAAATAGCAGCTTCTCTCCACTTGTTGTCTGTTGTTAAGATTCCACCGACTATTGCTCTTTGGCAGTGTACTAGCTTCTTTTTTTTATTTACTTATTTATTTTAAGATCTCCTCTCACTGGGAACTGAGGTGTGTTGGTGTGTAAAGGGTGATCACTATACTTGGACACACACACGCACGCACACACACACACTTACACAGCGTGAAAACAAACGGAGCATGCACACGTAGACTGGGCGCAGGCTACACACTCTAAGTAGGGAACTCATCGGCACCCCTTCTGTGCAAACATCATAAACGCTATCCAAAACATGCTCGTAGGCAAAAGAACGGTACTCGTGCATACATAATCATGCAGGATCACTCACACACACACACACACACACACATTCACGCACAAGCCTCAGCAATATGGCAAGGTTAGTCATTGTAAAAGTGCGGATTAGTCGCAGTTTCACAAAGTTGTTTTTATTTGCCATTTAGTATTGGGATATTTTTGCCAGTCAAAGACACTTAATTTCACAGTGCAACACAGTATGACAAACACTGATATTAGGGTCAAGACATATCATATGAGTGAGGTTAAAAAAAATGTCCATACAAAACAGAAATGAAAAAAAGAAAAAAGGTAAAATAAAATTAAAAGTGCAAAAAAACAACAGAAACAATCACGGACAAATACTATTATTCAAAACCTTTTGCGTTAATTGTGCGAATTTATGTCCATTATTGAAACAAAAGTCATCAGTAGCAGCCAAAATAAAAAATAAAAAAAAACAACATAATATGGACCAGTTTTAAAACATTATAAAGATCACAATGACATTGCCAATCACTGTTTTTACTTAAGATATCATTATGGCATCAAATGGATATCAGTACACATGTACACACATAAACACATACACACACACACACACTCACACATACAAACAAACACTTGGTCACAGTTAACAGGTGCCAAGGACATTGTGGTGGAGTCAAGTTTTTAGCTCGGTACCATGATCAAAACAATACATAACTTCACTGTTGACAGAGAATGCCGGAGTAAGGATTTACACGCTGCACATGCACCCACACACAGACACACATGCACATATGCACACATACATACACACACACACACAAAACCTCAAAAGAGACAACCAACGATGTGATTTTCCTTTCCCCTCTGGTGAGAAAACAAATGTGTTAGCCCTAAACCTCCCTTCGAGAGGAATGGTTTCTGTGAAGCCAAGAGGGAAAGACACTTGTCATTGTTCTCTCTCGCTCTCCCTCCCTCTCTCTCTCTCTCTCCTTCGATCAGGTAGAAAATGTGACAGGAATATGTCTGACAGGTGGATAGCTCTGTGAAGCAGCACTCTGGTCAAAAATGAAGGTAGGAAACACAGATGCAGATAGCGAGAGTATCTTACAGATAAGAAGAATTCAGCGACTACAGATAAAGTAATTCATTTAGAATCCTATTCCCCGAAAAAAAAGAAGAAGAAAGATATCACCCAGGAAATGAAGAGAGATTAGACATCTGTCTGTCTGTCTGTCTGTCCCTAAACTACACGTAATGGGTCTCAAAAAGTCTACATAATAGTGCCACCCACAGTCAGTTTCATGTACAGCACGTGCAAGTGTACTGTATGTGTGAGTCTGTTGGTCTGTCCCTGTCAGTCAAACTATTGGTTACACTTAAGTTTAAGAATCCCAGTAAAATCTCCACTGTCCCTGTCTTCTCAGCCAACTAACAGACCATTCTATAGCTCTATTATTTAATCTCTGCCTTGTTTTGGAGTTCCCTCCCTCTCTTTCCCTGAACTTTCCTTGTGCTGGTCTTTCCCTGCCACCCTCTTTCCAAACTTGTCTTTCCCTCCATCTTTTCACCATGTCCATCTCTCTGTCCCTCTCTATCTCTCCCTACCAGTTAGTTTTTCTGTGTCGGGTCCCTGCCTAGTTAATCTAGAGGTGTCCCCCCTGTCCCTCCCTCCCACCCGCCCACCCTCCCTCTATGGACAAACACATAGGGCGTGGGGGCCGTCCGTCAGGGGGAGCGGCCAATAGCGTCCCTCTCCCTCCCCCCAGATCAGGGCAGTGCAATACACAGATGGATGAGTTTCCCATTCACCCTCCTCCCTGCTGGCTCACCTGGAAGGATGGGGAAAAAAAGGGGAGAGCAGAGGCAGAAGACGTTAATTTCTGTCCAGCCAAGTAATAACACATGTAAAAACATGCATCACATGACATTCAGGTCCACTGGCATATGTGTGCCAGTGTAAACAGGAAACAGAGTCTCTCTTCTGCAGTTGTTTTCTTAGTTTTTAGAAAACACTACTAATGAAAAACAACCAGCAAGGATTTTTTTTTTGATGGAGATTGATGACAAGGTCAGGAAGTGTAGGTATAGCTTTTGGTCACAGGTGATAGTCTAAAATATTGGGGTAGTGTGGATGGTGGGAGCATCCAGAGCAGAATTTGTGTGTGTTTTTGTTTTTAAACAAAAATGGAGCAGTAGGGGTGTGACCTGAAATGATAGCATGTGTATGGTTACCTCTTGGGTGGGTGTAGAGAATCTAAACGCCATAGCAAGCTGCCAGTCTCTCTTTCAGCAGTGGGGGGAACTGCTCTGAGAACTGCTGCCAGTTCTCCTCCCCAACCTGCTCCTTAAAACCATGCAGGATCTGTGGAGAGAAAATGAGTGATCGCAGATGGGCCACATGTTACACAGTGAACGGCCATTTTAAGAAGACAGCAACATCAAGCCAGTTCAGATGATTGGGGACAGATATTATCACCAGGTCATTTATGCCCGATATGAATTCATAGAATTTTTAGACATTTTGTTGTTAAGAAAGTCAATTTCAATCATGGTTTGTACTCACCTTATAGAACATGTCTCTTAGATCATCTTTAGGATTCACCCAAGAGGCCACTGCGTCACAGAAGAAGATGAAGTCCTGAACAAACGAACAAAAGAGGTTTGAAATTTAAGGTCTCTGAAACATCTGTGAATTTACTCTGCAACCAAATATACAGCTATTTTTAAAATTGTATTTATTACAGTGTACAATGGCTCACCTGCACCACACCTCCTGGGTTCACACCAATCATCATGCAAATTCCGCGGAAGGCCGAGTCTTTCTCCTCGTTGTCTCGGATGTTACGCAGAGATGTGCACCTGTCGCATGCAATGATCAACCAACCAATCAACTACCAACCAACATTTTAAGTCAAATATTTAAGCTACTGTACATGAGAACATTTGTAACAAAACAAAAACTGAACAAATAAGCGAAACTTGAATTGTAACAGCCAAACTGCAATCATACGAATATCAGTACTACAATCCTTGCCATTCTGTCACTGTGCACTGAAGAAATGAAACCATTAAACTGGAGTTGCAAAGGTTTCATGCAAATAAGGATAAGCTAGCATAGTTCACACAGAACAGATGAAAGGGAGAAGGAGGGCAGAGAAAATGGATACCATGTGATGAGGTAAGCCCATAATAGAGCACATGACACATGGACAACACTGATGCGACTATGCAAGTTCACATGTAGTAAATTGGACATCATCCCAGAGATGCCTAATAGCGGGGAATAAGAGACACCAAATGAGAGATTAAACAGTCACTTACCAAGGTCGGATAAACTGCGGAAGCATTGGCGCAACCTCCTGAGGGCACACGTAGCCCAGTCTGCCGATTGTGATAGCTGGTAGAGAACAGGGACTCGTCAGGACAGCACAATTTAAATAGTCCACATCAACTGGACCCATTTCATCATGTGAATCATTAAATCAGCGACTCTCCTGTGCTCCAATTGTCGACTAAAAACACATCTGTGCATTCACATACCAGTGTTCTCCAGCAGTGTCTTGGGCGTGTTGGGTCGATTAATAATCTCAACCAGCTGGTTCAGAACCATAGCAATGTATGGCTGCATCTCCACTCCTGACAGACCAGGACAAAAAAAAAAATAATAAATCAAGTGAGACACACGCAATACCACATTATCCAACCACATGTCAGAGGAATAGATTCACTACAACTCACCCATCTGCATACAGATCTCTCCTATGGCCCAGGTGGCATTGTTGCACACAGAGATGAACTCTGGGTTGAGATTTGTCCCAAGGATAGGCATGAATTCAGCTGCAGCACACAAACAAATTTAAACAACGTTATGGTCACATTCAATGAACAGAAGCAAGGATGGTGATACGCACGTAATGTGAAAGTGAGAAAGACAGTGAGATAATTACCAATACATGGTTTGACATGAGGGAAGCAGGCCTTGGTTAAGTCACCCAGTAGAGCAAAGGAACTTTGTCTAACTTCAGGCATCGTATCCTGGGACAAAAGAGACAGAGAAACAAGGACAGATGTAAACATACACCGTCAACAGAGCCAGAGAATCCTCCTGTGAAAAAAATCTAACAGGTCAGTGTGGTTGTTGTCACTCTTGCAAAAAATAAAGATCATGACAAGCCTAAAATATCATCAAAAAGAGCAGTGGGCTATCATTACAATGCCAGTAACATTTGTGTACATGTATTTATCATTTGATCCAAATCTGTACTGAATCCAGTTTAACAATAGTTGCATACACCCCCAACAAAAACACTTTTATTCAGAGAGGAAATCACAGAATGCAAATACAACATGTTACTGAAAAATATCAGACTATAGAAGAAAAATCTGACTCGGATGAGATATGTAGTGAGGGCTTTGACGTATTTAAGCAAATGTTTTATAGGTTTTATAGGAAGAACATTATGTCAAGCTGACCTTTTTGTATGTCCTTCGTACCATAACTAGCATACTAATACTACTAATAATCACAATGACTTTGTCCTTTGACAAGTGGACATAAGTGCTAGATGTAATGAAATGTGCAACGTTGTTGACAGACAACCCAAAAAAAGTCGGGCTGGAGGCATAATAAATAAACTGCGATTTACAATGAGCACACATTAGACAGACACATAGACACACACAGCCTCTCCTCACCTGCATGCACTGGAAAAGTAGAGTCATGATGTTACTGCGAGCAACAAGTGTGTCCACATGTCCCCCTAGCCCTTCAGCCAAGCCACTTAAAAGATCTAGAGCCACGATCATGAAGTCCTTGTCAGGTGCCTCATACTGGTCTGGCTGCTGACTGTACATCTTAGAAACACACACACACACGCACACAGGTAAATATACCAGCAGTGGGATAATGTGTTAGCATCGAGCAGCAAAATCAATTAACAAAGACACTTACTGGGGCAAAGTCATGTGTAAGTGAGTGTGCTTCCCTTACCATGGCCTGAGCCAGTGTCTTCTGGACCAGGGTGACGCAGCGCTGATAAACAGGCTCGCAGTAGGGGAGGAAGCCACTCTGTAATGCTGTGGCAACAGACGACAGACACTCCAGCAGAGGGAAGAGATCTTTGTCTTCATCCTTCAGCTCATTCCACTTGGCAATCAGGGGAGGCATAAGCTTCTGAATGTACTCCTATAAACACATGTGTGTGAGTTTGGCCTGTTGATGAAGTGAAGATAAAAATGTGGCTGTGTAAAATGTGTGGTTTTTTTTTTGGGGGGGGGGGGCACTTACAGGCTGGTTGAGATGGTGTCCCACAGAGTCTGCCAGTGTGCCTATAGCATCATAAAGAATGAGCAGGTTCTTGTGCTGATACTTCCCAAAAGCGAAAACCAGCGTGTCTAGGATGAAGCTCAGATAAGGCACCAGCTCTGTGCAAGCCTCCTCCTCAAGTGTGGCGAACGCACTTATGAAAAAGAATCACATGAGCAAGTGAAATAAATGAGTTTTAGGAGTGGAAACGTGGGAGAGATTAAACGCATGGGATAAGAAAGCGCTGTACCTGCATGCCGCCTCCTGCACCCTCTTATTGCCATCCAGGATGCGTTTGAGCAGCTCAGTCATGAGAGGTTTGAGATGGGCGTCAGGGGGCTGGCTCACCACCCAGTGGGCGTAGCGGCTCAGGGTCCAGCAAGCGATGGAGCGAACCAGGGCTTTCTTGTCACACAAACACTGAATAAGGTGGGGGATGAGCTCGGGCAAGTAAGGAACCATGCCTTGCATACAGCCTGGGAGAATATATATATAAAAAAAGATGTCATACATTTAGTCAAGATTTCTAGCAGTAGAAATATCAGGGTGGATCACTTCAAGTGTACAATGGATGTTTCCTTTTACGTTTGTTTTAATAAAAATATATCGCAAATCTGTTATTCACTGTAAATTTAATGTAATGACTAAGTAATGACTCACTGAACTCACGGATGGTGATTCAGACACCATTTTGAAATCATCTACAAAGCACCAATATCTTAGGAAATCCACAATACCTAACCCCAAATGACATGGAAAGAAATGTTTTGTTTAGGTATACTGTATTCCAATAGCAAGTGTATGCCGTGTCTTACCCTCAGCGATAGCTCCCAGCACAAGGATGCCAGACTCCTTGATGACCCAGTCAGGGTGGAAAAGCAGGCCTTTGAGCAGGGGTAAGAGGTGGGGAAGCAATTCCTCACGGAACACGTTGGCAAGAACATCAAGCGCTGCGGCCGAACACTTCCCTAGAAACAGGAAGATATTGTTAACATTAGAAAATGTTGGAAATGTGTTTATGCTGCATGGAATAAAAGAACACAAAGACACAATGAGACAAATGGCCAGTACCAAAGACCAAATAAAAATTCTTGAATGGCCCAAAACAATATGCAACTGTATCTATTACCTTATTTTTTGTTTGTAGACACTGAAAACATTTTTTAAATGGTAATAACTGTTACCAATGATTACTGAGGACTAGTAAAACTGTCTGTGACTTACGAAGGTTCCAGTCAGACAGTGTGTCATCATCATCGTCCTCGTCTTCATCAATGTCCTCTCCCTCCTCATCCTCTCCTCCTTCGTGCTGCAGAGTGACAGTTCTGGATTTGTGGAAACGTGGTTTGATATCTTGCTCACTGTCTGGAACGGTCTCATCCTCTTCAACGTCGCCCTGCAGGACAATGGAGAGAACAGTGAATTTATTGAGTCATAGAGAAGAGAGCTGTTTGAAAAATGTTTGACTTGTCCAGGGGTGGCTCACCTTTAGAAGAATAATGTCAATCTCAGAGTACTTCATCCCATTCACCAAGATAGGAATCAGTCTGTAAAAGGAGCAAGACAGCCACGTTATTACAGATAAAATCACTTTGTCATTTTTCTTAACCCAGTGCAACACACACTGTTGGCCTACGGGCACTTACTGGACCAAGTGGCCGGAGAGGGCCTCTTTGCAGATGGGTTGTTCAGCCAGAGTCAGCCAGAACTCACAGGCCTCCAGAGCCACGTTCTCATCTGGGTCCTGGGTGCGCTGCAGCATGTACTGGTGAAAAACAATAAGAGACATAAGATGTTGTGGAGAGTTTGGTGGAGTAAGGGAAGGAGGTATGGAGAGTGGATAGTGCCACAGATAAGGAGAATGCCGTGTGACGTCACGTGTGGATAGTTATGCTGCGGACCAATAAGTCGCCACATGAACGCGTGGATAGTTAAGTTGTCGCCAGTTTGTTGCCCTTTTTTAATGTACAAAAACATTTGTGGCATACGTTTCGTACAAAATACCAGAAAAGGAGCAGGTGCATTCAAAATCACAAAAAAAAAACCATAATATTAAATAAAAATATTTATCAAGATGTCACTTGACATCAAAAATACCGACACTGGGTCGTCTTTGGAACAATAAAACTAAAAGCAGTCCTTCTAAGATCAAGCAGCATGCTGAAGACGATATCAAATACACACGTCACTGTCTGACACTTCCTTCCAGGCAGTTGCCATGAATACACCACTGGTCTTTTGACTGCATTCCCATTCAATTCAATAATCCCCATGTTCAGGCGGGGATGGAGGGTTAGGGTCTGCCTGGTCATCCTTGAATTGGCACTGTCCACACTTCACAAAAGGAGGATGTCTTTTTGAAGCAGTGTACTAGCTCAAGTCACACCCTCACCTGAATGATGCTGTGCATGTGTGGAATGAGGCGGTCAATGCGGACTTCCAGCAGCATAACAAGAGCCCTGCACACGTTCTTCCGCACTTCGCTGTCCTCGTCTCCGGCCAGTGCAAACAGACTCTGGACGGGATAAAAACGAGGAAAGAATGAGGGTGTTAAAAGCAATGGTGGGGAAAGACAGACGGGATTAAAACACATTCCAGGAGGAAGCAAAGGCTTTCGACTTCCAGGGTTGCGCAGATGAATGATGACATTGTTCATTGGTGACAGTGGAAGCACACCACTATGTGGGGTCTCCATCTGTCACCAATCTTATTTTATCTAATCAATTATTATTTTGTTATGCACTGTCATATTTACAATGCATCTTTACATCATGTTACTCCACCATCTACTCTACACCATATCACATCCACTGATGGTACAAGTCCATCCCACTAGTCAACAAAATCAAATTAAATTCTAAAACTATGTTCAAATTATTGCAGACCCTGTTTAGATTACCGATTATCAATCTTATTTTATCTTATTGACTTTTTGGTACAATGCTTAGAATCAATACATGCCCAAATAAATACAGACAGACACATGATATAGCACCATAAGTTGTTGTTGTTTATGTTAAGTAAACATTAATAAATGTAATTTAATAAAACCATTTTAATTTTAATGTTTGTGGAAAAGCTCATATTTTCGGCATGGCAGCGTGCCACTACTATAAAACTTTGGTCTAGCTCCAGCTAAGTCCCCCCCGCACCACTACATAGAAAGCTCTTTTCATCAAAGCACTTAATCCGCAAGTTAAGACACACTCCGTATAACCACGCCAATGACCTTAAGCCACATTATTTCATATGTGGTTCACAAATAGAAAAAATCTTCAGAATGCTGCTTTAAATTTGATGAAAAACAGACTCCTGTTAAGCAGTGTAATTGACTCTGGACACAACATCAGCTACAAAACTAACATGAAACATTTCATCCTAACCACTTTACAAAAGACTGCAAGATGCAGTTTGTAGAACAGAAGCCTCTCACAAACCAAATTCTGGGGGCCAGACAGGAGAACAATCAAATCAAAAAGCAAAACCTGTCAATTTAAAAGCATTCTAATACTTAAGTAAATAAAGTTGAGAGGTTAGCAGGTTAGCTCACTTCTATGCTACAAGTTATAGGCTCTTGTAAAACCCTTAACCAGTATGTTGGAGTCAGTGTAACTGAATGAGATGTACTGCATTTTGTGTGAACAGCCTCTCTCTCCTGTAGCTCTCAACATAAATTCCTGCAGTGCCTTTTTATCACATCTCATGTGTGAAAGGAGATGGGGTGACTCATGGGATCAGCAGTGAAAAGAACTGACAGTAGAATTTATTCACTCATGATGACAAGAGGAAAACCATGTATTTTTTCATTCGAAACAACAGAGGCTCTACCAAGACAGAATTCAAGCACTCACCTCAATGAAGGTGTCTATGTTATCCATCAGAGCCTGAGCTCGACCAATGATGAACTGGTTCACACAGGCTATAGCATGTGACCTGAAAAAGAACAGGAAGATGTTTATGTCATGGACAGAAAAGGAGAGAAACATCTCATAGACTAGGCAGGCAAAAGGCAAGTGTGTTGCTGACCTGATTTTGGGGCTGCAGTGTTTGAAAAACTGAAGGAACTTGGGAATCATAATGTTGAGAGGTCTGTTCAGAGCGTCACTGTCCAACAACTCAGATGAATCCTCGCAGATTTTCTGCAGTGCTCCAAAAGAACCCTTGAACCACACAGAATATCACAGAGAAATGTTAAAAGAGCAAAAGAAAATAGAAGTGTCATGACAATACAAATTTAAAAGATGTATGAGTATGTGTGTATGTATGTGAGCCTGACCTCACAGGTGTTATAGTCCTCCGAGTTGAGCAGATTACAGAGTTGGGGTAACAGTTCTGGCCAGGTCTGCAGCTCTCCTTTAGAAGCAATGGTCGTGATCAGGATACCTTTATGATAAAAAACAAACAAGTTATTCACAAGTAAATCAGTATTTACTTGTGTATATAGTATATAGTGTATACAGTATATAAAAACTACTCTCACCATCACATTAATTAATTTAAAATATAATGGCACTTAATCTCACAGACGTTACCTGCAAAAAGCCATCCACCTACATAGTAGTCTGTCTCACACGGGCTAGAAAGTGCAGCTTACAGAACACAAACTTTTTTCCCTTTTTAGTGAAAACACCCACCGATTGTAGCTCTGATGAGCGGTGAGGGGTCTCCGATGTTGTTGAGACATTCTCGTTTGATGAAGTCAGCCACGGTAGGAGGAAAGTTCTGGTAGTGAGCCTTTACATTGTTCTTCAGGATGAGACCACTCAAAGAGCGAGTGGGTTCATCTTGAGAAAAAAACACAGCAGAGAGTTGGAGACAGAGTCAAATGCTTTTTCTTTAAATGGGGAGGTGGCTAGATGGACATTAAAATGATCTAGTGTTCTTAGGAAACGTTTTGACATGCACATACGATACATACCCTCAGATTTTAGGCTTGTGAGGACAAAAATGAGATAATTGTTGAAATCCGGAAACTGGTTGAGCTGCTCAAGTTTCTGGGGAATCTGTTAAGGAGTTCAACCATCCACACAATTATAATAACTTTAATTTCTAAAGGGTCTTTCGCGACACCCAAGGTCACTGTACCAGGAACAGTAAGTAGAAAAAATATTACTCAAGAATGAATACTTCCAGCCCTTTCTGCATCAGTTTTACAGTTGTCATAGTGTGTCACATAAGGAGGGTTTTCCTGGCAGTCCAAACAAGCCCTAAGCCACACAAACAACCACATATAGAAATGACATGCCCGTAATTTCTCTCTCTCACTTGAACAAAAATTATGTCTTTCTGATGCTAGACGTTAGAGTGTGTGTATCTGTGCGGGTGTTGGATTGAAGAGTCAGAGAAACTGAGAGAATTGAAGCACCACTCACACTAATGCAACATGAAGTTAGATTTTAAACAAAAAAAACATTCATTGATCAGTGTCAATAATGAGGCCGAGAAGTGTAAAAACACTGTGATAATGCAGCGAGTCAGAGCACAACAGCTGAGACAGTGGGACAGGACAGATTGCATGCATGTATGTTCAGGAATGTGACCAAATGCGTCCTGAAAATACAGTCAAATAAGGTTTTGTGATTGGATCCAAGGATGCACTGAACGCATTGACATCCGTATTTCTCTAGTTGTTATCAAATCACTCATGATCTGAATGGGATCTATTGCAAACACACACACTTAAGGATACTTCTTGCACTGCTCTCTGTGTTGCTGTGTCTGGGGACTGGGAGTCCTTCAGCAGCTGCAGCACTTGCTGCAGACCCTGCTCATCTGGCTGCCACTCCATCCTGCAAAAGAGAAACACACATACACATTACCTGTTTATGACGAACGTACGTCGCATGCTGGCAGCTGGCTACCTCCGATTTTTTTAATTCATGTCACGTAAGAACGCATGATACGCAGTAATGATTACAGGTAGGACTAACAATCTGCGTGCCTCCTTTAACGCAGACAATAACAATACTCGCTAGCTTGTTAACCTAAGAACAAACCTTAATGTAGGCAAAACACATTCAGTGATTGAATCTGTATTTACTTTGTTTGTACATTACAGCAAGCACAGGCGTTTGACATTTTCCGTTTCTTATTACATTAAACTTAAAGGTACCACTACACAGTCGTCATCTGTTAAATTATAGCTACATTAATTAAGTACCCAAAGTTAGCCGTCTACCGACATCTAATCAGGCTTTTCCACACAAGGCCCGGGCAGCACAGGCGCTAATGTCTCAGTTGGCTAGCCAGCTAGCTTAACGCAGCTAATACGATGCTTAACCCCCATCAGAGTCGCACAGAAAACAGCCACAGAACAGTATCATGCGTTAACAAACGGGACAACGCAGAGCGTCGTCAAAGCCAAGTTTGTATTTTAAGAAACAAATACGACGCAAATTGGTCGCATTAATATTCATAACAGCAGTCGCTATCAGTAGCATGGCTAGTTAGCAACATCTTGAAAGTACCGCGAAAGGTTTTACCTGGTCAGTCCGATGTCGCAGATCTATGTTTCTACAGACAGTCGCGCAGTTACGCTGTAACAACTGAACATTAAGTAAAAATATGACTTCGGCCCGTGTTTCCAAACACAAACTTTCAATCACAGTAGGTCTGTGTAATTGCTAGTGGTATGTGACACAGATCGCATGCCTTGCGATCAAGCCGGGTGATCAGGTTGATCATGTTCGGCTTCCGTAGTGGGCAGACTGTCGCGCTAGGTAACTGTAGAGATGGGAATAATATTAAATGTGGACAGTGACATTTATACATTCTATAGACATAATTTACGTGACATTTTTTTATAAACTGTAATAATTTCTATCGACTATTCACATTTATTGTTAAATGCTGCATGGATTATTTTTGCATTGCTTTTTATTTCTGGCCTCTAGATGGTGCTAGCTTCACATTCCTGCAGCGTCTAACGAGGGTGCGCAATTTTTCTACCAGAGGGCCAGACTGACGCACACTCACTGGCCATTTTATTAGGTACACCCGTCCACCTGCTATATTAACGCAGTCACTTAATGTATTAAACATGTAGGCCTGGTCAATACGACCTGCTGAAGTTCATACCGAGCTACACAATGAGGATGAAAGATTTAAGTAACTTTGAATGTCGCGTGATTGTTAGTGGCAGACAGGCTGGCGCAGTGGCTTTATTCCTGGCCCAAGGTCCCTCCTTCCACCAAGTTGAATGGAAAAGAAGCATATATCACTAAAAATATAATTGGTTGGCAGAGGTCATGAAAGAACACGTGATTGAATTTGCACGGGAATGCGTACATGCCTCCCCCTCAGCTCTGAAAAAGAGAAAATTTCCATCAATAAGTCATTTCGATGGCAGAAATGACTTATGGCCAGACTGTTGCTGAGGCAACAGTAGCTCTATTAAATTCTTGTTGTGAAATAAGGTATACAGAAGACCATTTCTGAACACACAACACATCAAACCTTGAAGCAGCAAAATGCCCCAAAAAACAATGCAACACTAGATATCAGCAGTAAATCTGCTGCCTTGTTGTTCATCTTTTGTCATTTGCTGTTAATGTTGTTGTCTAAATGTATGATGCTACCACAGAGCTTGTATGTCTCACTTGTAACATCTATTTTTAATGTCAGTGTAACTTCCCAATAAAGGTTAAATAAAAATACAATAAATACAATTTTTCTCATGGTGTGCTCCCTGTAGTGTAGACCAACAAAAACAGATGAAAACCAGAGTATATTAGATCACTACTTCCTTCATTTCAAAAACCATGTTACCCCAAAGCTTTGTTTCTACACTTTGTGGAAAAGTGGAAGTGTGAACTGGAACTGCCATCTCAGCATATGTTTTTGAAACATGAACAAAGGCATTTGTAATAACACCAACACAAAGCTTTAATAAATATGCCTATTAATCTGTGATAATCACCATACAAAACTGTGTACACATTACATTTACAGTCTTACATCCATACATAACACATCTACAGTTAGTTGGATCAGAATTGTAATCATAAGGATTCTAAGCGTGAAGAACTGGAGCAAACACAAAAGAGAAGAGCTCTACATTAGCGACAGGACAAGACACAATCTCAAGAAACAAGCTTCAACACAGAGAGCTGATTTCACTCTTGCTACAGCCCCACTTGCAGCAGGCGTTGGACAGTCCGACCACTGCATCCCGTCCTTTTCGATCTGCACTCCGTAGCACCTCCAGCACTCCCTCTGAGACAGGCAGGTGAACTGAGTGGCCATATCCTGGAGCCAAAGGTACCACGTCCAATGTTGGATCTTTCCATGATTTGGACCCTGCGGGATCCTGGTCACTGGATTGTTGAGACATGGGATTTGTGTTCCATGGGTCAAAGGCTTCTTCTCCAATGAGAGATGATAGAAAAAAAAGCACAAGTAAACCTCATAATATTGTGTTTTGTCTAAAAGAAAACATGGCAGATCTCTCATGGACACAGTCTTACCTGGGTCGCCTAAGCTTCTCCTCCAGCGAGAACCACCGCAGGTAAAGATAACGGCTCGTATGAACTCTCTGCCACACAGCTTCACTCCATAGAAAGCAGGATGGCCGTCATTGGAGTGCACCCTGGTGACAAGAGCGACCAATAAGCCTACGGTCAAGAGGGCTGTCTTCCACATGGCGAGAGTTAAAATATGCTGAAGATCTCCTCAAAGCCTGGAAATTGCTGTCTCTGTGATTTGTGTTTCATTTTGAAACTGCTTATATAGGCCTCAGAGAAGGACCTCAACTCACCTCTACTCTTTGCCACGACCACAGATAAGACTGGAGACCTTTAGGGGAAACAATGAACATGGAGGGAACAGGTTTTGATTAAGAAGTGAATGATGCCAGGGGTGATGTCAGTAGAGCACTTGGCTATCTAATCACATGTGGCCTTTTGATGGCCTTTCTGTCCGTGCTACATCAGTTGTGTTGTTCTGTATGTCACCAGCATAATCTCTGTCTTGCTATCTGCTCCTCACTGGATGGAGATTATAATCCATTCACCCCCCCAAGAATAGCAATGTTGTATACATTCACTTACACACACACACACACACACACACACACACACACACACACCAAGGTTAGATTTTTCATCAGTTTTAAAATAAGTTCGTTTTAATTAGTTTTAAGAGCGGGTTTGCTTGTTTTTATTCGTTTTGTATATGCTTAGTTTTAGAGTCCGTTAGTTCGTTTTTTGTAAAAAGGAATATATGTCAGGTGCAAGATGCAATAAGGTCATAACATAAGTATAAACCAACAAAATATGCCATTTTAAAAATGTATTAGGACAGATGAACATCACATCTCCGAATCAAATATAAGAAATGATGTGCATCATACTGCTGAGGTTGGATGCAGTTAGTGTCAGGCAAATAGCCAACAGACTAAAGACAGACATGAACATAACATAAATAACAATAAATAACTCTCATGAGACACATCGCATTCTTTGTGAACCAGGAGTCTCAGGAGCTCAATCTGAGGAAAAGCATGAGCAACATTTTAAAAGATTAATAGAGATTTGATTTACTTCGATGAACCAACTCAAACCAACTGACCACACAATGAACATTATGTTTAACCTGCATAGCCTTATGTCCAAAACAAGTTGATTTTTTTTATTATAATGAATGAAAATTTTAAAAAAAATTGTACAAAAATAAATACATGAACGCAAAAGGATTATGTCAGTCAGTCATGAAATAAATTTTCAAAGATGAAAACTAAGCAGGGCCACACGGTGGTGTAGTGGTTAGCACTCTCGCCTTGCAGCGAGAAGACCCGGGTTCGAGCCCCGGTTGGAACAAGGGCCTTTCTGCATGGAGTTTGCATGTTCTCCCCGTGTGTGCGTGGGTTCTCTCCGGGTACTCCGGCTTCCTCCCACAGTCCAAAAACATGCAATGTGGGGATAGGTAAATTGGACACTCCAAATTGACCATAGGAGTGAGTGTGAGAGTGAATTGTTGTTTGTCTCTATCTGTGTGTCCCTGCGATGGACTGGCGAACTGTCCAGGGTGTACCCCGCCTATCGCCCGATGTAGCTGAGATTGGCACAGCACCCCCCGCGACCCTCTGGCAGAGGATAAAGCGGTAGATGATGACTGACTGACTGACTGAAAACTAAGCACATTTTCGCTATAATTTCAGTTAGTTATTAATTTCAGTTAACGAAAATGTTTTTTTCAATTTCAGTTTTGGTTATTTCGCTAGTTCTCGTTAACTATAATAACCTTGGCACACACACACACACACACACACACACACACACACAGCTACTTTGTGATTGCAGAGTTGCTGTGATGGTGAACTTGGACACATTTTGGATCCAGTCACATCACCGGTGATTTCTACAAGCTGGAAAGAAGAGACACAGCTGGAAAAGACAGCTCAGTTTTAGAAGGTTATATTTGAAAGTGTGAAGGGAGGTGATAGACCAGTCGATGCCTCAATTTACAGGATCGACTCTCAGTGTGCTTTGATGCCTCTTTTAAATGCGTGTGTGCAGGGGTTTAGAGTATAACCAAAAAAATGGCTTTTATTGCCCTAATCGCATATCTTTTAACAAAAAGACATAAATAATCTATTTAAGTTTGATCTGCTATTTATAGGAGGACACTATATTGGCTTTGACTCAGGACAGCCAAATCAAAACTTTAGCCCAAATCACAACCATCAATTTAAGCAATTCATGCCCAACCTGAGCCTGAACCGCACTACAATACACACCTTAAGCGTAACCAGTTAATGCCAAATCTTCATCATCGCATAATTCACATTTCACAGTAACTTTAACCAGAGCCTCAGAGAATATGCGTCTCCTCTTTAGGACAAGGTTTTGGTTCCCATGAGGACTACTGGTCCTGACAAAGTCAGTGTTTGTGCATTCAGAAGAAACAGAAACACACCCACACCCACACACACATATGCATAGCATTGCATAGCATAGCATCACAACTAAGTGCCTAACCCTAACCTTTACCTTACACACACCTGTATGCAGCAGGTGCCTTGACACTTATTACAAACTAGAATGAACATAAGGTATAAGAATATATTTAAAATATAAAATCTGAATAATAATAATAATCATAAAGTAAAATATAAATAGAAAATGTAAACAATTAAATTTGTCAAAATTATGTATCTCAAAAGCTGTGGACATAATACAGTATGTACAGGAAGAGGATGAATTGCAGTATGCATAGTATATGTATGATATATGATATGACATATATTATGCGTATATACATATTCGTACTTAAGTGTACATATATATAGTTAAGTATCAACACTATATTTGTTGAATTGCTCTAAATTTCCACATAACGTGACAGTCTTGCACAGCCATAAAAGTCACATTAGAAGTGCACGTTGTGCTCGGGTCAACAGTGACGGACAGCAACTCTCGACGTATCAAATAACGACATTTTTAATGACGTGGCGGCCACAATCTAAGTCAGCCAATCGTCATTCAGCGTAGGGCGGGCCGATTACGAGAGGGTAGCAACAGTTGCCCCGGTGAAGGCAAAGGCGCCATAGTCACGGTAGTCCTGGCGACAAGAGCCAAGCAACGGGAGTCAACAACAACAACCTAAATCTAAAGGAAAAAAAACTTTAACGACAAAAAGGACAATACTGGGATAAACTAGAGGTGAAAAGTAAAATATCTCACAGTTACGATTGAATATTTTCTGTCATTTTTGTCCGCGTGCTTGTTTGTAACATCGTCAGCATTTGTGTGAAATGGCCAGAGAGAGTGTGTGTGTGTGTGTGTGGCATGATGAAAAGTGGTTGCTAGCTTCTTTCTCAGACAGACCGTTGTTATGGCGATGTCAGATATTTTGATAAGAGCACAAGATGGCGGGTGTGTTATGGTTGTAGTGCCAGTCGTACTTTTTTTTGTTTTTTTTTTTTAAAGCACACCCGTGAGGCAGTTGTGACTGTTTCCCACAGTTTTAGAGTACACGCGAAGCGAGAGTGACACTTGAGTGGTGGCGTGGTCGCAGATTTATTGAGTGGCTAACGACCACAGCTAGCTCGCTTTAACGTCATATGTCATGAAGCATGAGCTGCTAGCAGGGCGAAGCTATCACTCTCGTTTTCGCAACTCACTTTTCAAGTCAGCAAACCCCGTAACTATTGGGCAGAACAAGAACACAAGAACAGCTCACCCAAGAAACATATTCTAGTTGTAAATATAGGTACATAGGTGCATATTGTTTCGTAATAGTATTGCGACTTTGAAAAAGTTTTTGGTCTGTCATTGAGTTCAGGAAGTCACTCCCGTGAACACTGTGTGCACAGAATGATCATGTGCGTGTCGTCCTGGTTCAGGCAGGAGTGGCTTGTCTGCCAGTGGGATGGCCTTAAATTCACTTAATTGTTAACTTTATTTCCACATGTTATTGTCTGATATTATTCACGTTGGTTGCATATTTTAAATATATTTTTGATTAGTTATTATTTAACCTGAAATGTCTCAATTAATTCAAATTTTCAAGCAATATTTTAATAGTTAATCTCAAAAAGACACACTGTTTATTCTTTAATGTGAGCTATGTTTCACACTGGATCAAACAGGAAGTGCCAGAGACTACTGCTAAATCAGACAAAAGCCCTACTTCCTCCTCTGGTTTATGTTCCTACGCACACTAGCGCGCACACACACACACAGCTATGGTTTTAAGCCTTATCCCTAACCTGAACCACAGTTAATGTGAAAAAAAATAACCTCAAACAAGCCACAATTCACATCTACTACTAGTCCTGACAAGGGCAGTGTGCTCATACAGCACACTTACATTTTCTTGTGAAAACGTAGATGAAGTACTGATTTATTTTCCAACGAGGCGTGTTTTAGTACTTCAATTGACCAGTTCTGTTTCTTTCTAGCCATAGAACCAGTTGCCTCAAAGGATCAGTTGCCATGGCAACTTCTGGGTACTCGGAAGACCTTCAGCCTCAGCAGGCCAACTCGGTAGCCATAGCAACACCTGCTGCCACCACACCCTCAACCGCAAAGACGGCACACTTCCTGTCTGAGATCCCCCCAACCTCTGGAACCGCTGCAACAGCCAACCAATCCGCCACTGCCTCAAAAACAGGACAGGACGCACTTTGTTCTCAAGCGCCGCCCACCCAGGCCCAGAGCCTGAAGGCAGTGGTTCTGACCACTCCCACGCAGCACTATGTAACCTCTGACATCCAGCACTCTGCGGTCCAGAAGAATAATGGTCAGAGCGGCTCGCCTCAGTACATCATAGTTACTGTTGCAGGTGAGGGTCTTCTGAATAAGTGCCACACACAAGCCCACATAATACAATCTTTGAATTATAGCTCATGTAAACAGCAGCATGAGCAAGTTCTGATAGTTGCTAGTTGGCAGTTTGGTGAGCACAGGGCGTTTGATTCTCAGTGCAGAGGAGAGTTGTGTGTATTTGTCCATAAATCCACAGTATTAATTCAAACTATGTTCAAGGGCCCACTTTTTGCCATTGTAGTAATACTAATTGTTATGATCTGTGATAATGATGTTTAATTAGTTCATCGTTGGTGGGTCATGAGCCTGTGTTTGAGTTTTCCACCCCATTGAATTGCGTGCCATCTTTAAACTAGTAATTGCTTGGATGGTTAAAATAAAGACCAGTAGGTCTGAATTGCACCAGGACCCGAGATCCACTGATGTAGTTTGCTCGTCTGGTTTGATGGTGCATACATTATGAGAAAAAATAAGCTGATGGACTTGGTTGCTAGGCTGCATAGTCCCGAATGTGGGAGTGTGGATGGATGACCTCACTTTTCTTTTATATTGGTGCTTTTGCTGTTATAGAGAGGTGATGGCATAATCCTAATCCTTTTTAAATTATTATTTATTATTCTATCTCATTACATGTGTCCTGATGTTAAAAAGGTTTTGTCATTAGGAAACGGTTTCACCAGATATTTTAAAGTATAGTGAAAATGAGAGATGGACCCTGTCGCTGAAGTCTATCTTTAAGTTTATTTTAGGGCTGTCTATTCGTAGATCTTTTTGCCTGCTCGTATCGAGTAACACTATGCACCCTCACCCAGAGCTCAAAGCTTGTGTCATTCTCATAGAGGTGGATCATTAAAGTAACCTACTGTGTTTGTTCATTTATTTTTTCCGTTATCTGAGACACAGACTGCTGCTGCAGTCAAACCAGTCACACAGCTTATTGTGTCGTACTTTACCTGAGGCTGAGATACTGTAACACAAAGAAACACAGAGTGGGAGCGAAAGTATTAAGGACACAATGGTGTTTCTGTTCATCTGGGATTTAACAGTGGTCGTAACAAATAAACCAAGTTTTACTTGAACTCTTAAGCTAGCAGATCATATATTAGTAGTGCTCTGAATACAAGTTTGTGCTGTAACAGGGATTATTTTATTATGAGTCGAATCAGTTTTATGTTTGCCTTCAAGATTAAAAAAAAAAGAAGGAAAATATTCGTTCATCACAATTCCCCACATTCTATAGTGACAGTTCCCCACATCATGTCTGAAAATGCAATAGTGATTATCGAACTGACAGCATATTGGAAATATAAATGGCTAGTTTTTTGACTAAAAAGTTTAAAAATGAAAGTAAATATTTAGGTTATGCACATAATGTAACCACCCCTTTGTGTCCCAGGCCACTTTGAGTGAATTAAAGCTGTAGTTTGTAACATTCAAATATAAATGAATGTCTGTTACATTCAAACGTTCATTGCCAAATGAGTTCACACGATGCTGATTAAGCCTATCAGCACCACATGACTCTCTGAGTGTAGCAGTTGTGTTGTGTTTGTGACGCATTTTAAGTCACGACTGAGTAGGCGAGGCGGATGAAGCACACCGCACATGTAAAGCTTCATACAGCAGCACTATGGCAGTAAACATTCGACTCCCCATCGACATCCGGACAGTAGTAGTAGTAAAAACAATAAGCAATCACTTACTTGTACATCGCACTTATGACTAGCACTTTATAGTTTGGCTTACTTGAAGCACTTACTTACTTCTATCTCTTGTTTGTACCCAAATGTTGAAATGCACTTACTGTAAGTCGCTTTGGATAAAAGCGTCTGCCAAATGACATGTAATATAATGTAATGTAAACATGGACTTATTTCTTATTGCAATCATGATTCTAGCCACAAATGTGATTGTCTGATCTGCCTGTTTTTATTCTTTCAGCCAATAGCTTTTTCCCTTTCAATCCTGTAAGTTATCGGCATTGAAGTATAACAGACGCAAGTAGATGGATATTTAACTTGCTGCCAGATGTGAGAAACACAGAGACTTTGTCTCTATTGAGTTCAGATAATTGTCCTCGCTCTGGGTCCCGTCGTTGGGATTTAAAGGTTACTAGGTTGTCAAACATGAAGTGAGTAAGCAGCAGTAAGAACCAAAACTGTCAGAGGAGAGACTGAATCTCATTTACCGTTATCACAATACATATGCGTCGAGCTAAGGGCGGCGCGGCGGAAGCAGGACAGTGTAAAATGTTTCTCACCTGAAGAAAATGAGAAAAAAAGAAGTAAATATTACCCTCTCTTCACCCACCCACCTTCCTTCCACTGTTTTCTCCCCCCATCCTTCATCTCTAATGTATCTCCCATTTCCTTTTCATCTGATCTGCATGTTTACAAGATGGAGGGATTTCTCTCTCCATCTGGGGAGATTAGCTGTCCAAGGCCGTCCTTCTGCATGCAACATATAAGGATGAGAGGAGAGATGGTCAGACACACTCTCTCCCCTCCTCAGTATCAGTCTCTGCTCCCATTAGTTAAAACAAAAACAGTCGCAGGATGTTCTGTGGCGGCTGTTATTACGATTTGGAAGCAATGTGTCGTGAGTACTGAACCTTGTGGTGATGCTGGATTAAAAAAAATGATTTTGGTTCGTCTGTTAAAACTTCTCTCCCGCACGCTTGTGTCACCCCGTCCCTAGAGGGTTCTGTTCACTCCAATGACAGTCTATCGGACGCCAGTCCACCGGGCCCTGGCGTTCCTACTCAGGTGGTCCAACCTGTGCACACCACAACCCAGGTGAGATGCACACATTTTCACAAACCCAATTCATTTGTTATTTTTGGTTGTAAGCAGATCGTTAAGATTAAACTGATTTAAGTTTGGTCTGACGCTGTGACTTTACTCACCAGCAGAGGTCAGTGTTGCAGGCGGTCACTCAGGCAGCCAAGAGAATTCAGTCAGGCCACGGCAACAATCTTCAGTCTGTGCACATTAACCAGGAGGTAAAGAGAAAGGCACAAAACATTTCATCACGTTAAAGAACAAACAATAAATGCATCACATTCAAGCTTAGGGCGCATCTATGTCCCACTTTTAGAACTCTCTCATGCTCTTCTTCTCTCTCTTGAGTTTTCTTCAATGGCAGACACCAGTAACCCTGTTAGCTCTCTTTTTTCCTGGTTGTTTATTCTTTCATACTATCTACCAGAAGTTTAGTGGTCATTCTTTGGCTTTCACTGATGTATAACAATGATGTTGGTCAGCTGTCAAACAGGTGTCTGCTCTGTTCTTCCTCCTGGACTTCCCTGTTGTTAGAGCACAGCATGCATTTTTCACGGGTGATTTAAGTCTCGTCTGTCGTCGCTGTCCAGGTGGATCATGTGTTCTCGGGACAGGTGCAGTATGTGGACGGAGCAGGAGATGCAACCTTCAGCACATCCACTGTGTGAGTAGAGAGCGAGCCGCTTACACACACACACACACACACACACATGTTAAGTGCGTTTCCTGGACGCACTGTTGTACCCACTGTGTACTTATAAGTTTCTGTCTGCGTGTATGTACAGTCGATCGAGCAACTACCCTTTCGCCGAGTCGCCCCTCTTCTCCCAGACCCCTCCCACCACCTCCTCCACCTACTACGAGGCTACGCCCAGCACTGAGTCAGACATCACCGGAGCTGTGACCTCGCAGCCAGTGTCTGTGGCAACAGGAGGAGCCAATAGCGGGGCAGCTGCTGCCGGTGGAGCAGGCTACATCATTCAGGGGGGTTATATGTTAGGAGGAGGAGGAGGACATAGTTACACTAGCCCTAACTCTCGAGCCCCTCCTGCTACTGTGAGTACTCAAAAACATACTTGGTTATAATCAATAACAACGAAGGATAAGGAACTTAAAATTGTGTGACCCACCATCTCTTCTAGGTGCAGTGGCTGTGTGATAACTATGAGGGGGCGGAGGGGGTGAGTTTACCTCGCTGCACCCTCTACTACCACTACCTGCTCCACTGCCAGGAGCAGAAACTAGAACCCGTTAATGCTGCGTCGTTTGGCAAACTCATCAGGTCTGTCTTCATGGGGCTGCGCACACGAAGACTCGGGACCAGGTAGACCTGCTCGCACACGCCCATCCACCATCACAACTCAACGTCTAACCCTAACGGTCTTAACCTGTGTGTATTTCAGAGGGAACTCCAAGTACCACTACTATGGTTTGAGGATTAAATCTGGTTCACCGCTGCTCAGACTCATGGATGAGCAACAGCACATGGCGATGAGGCAGCAGCCTTTCTCACAGAAAAACAGGTATCCACACATGGACTGTGTAGTTTGAGCGTTACCTTTGAGATATAAAAAATAAAATATTAATGCGCGTTTATATCACCACAAGTTGCAGTGTGTGATGGTTCACTCAGTATGTATGTGTGGTAGAATCTCAATCCAAACAATACGATCTAACAGTTGCTTTGCTTTTTCTGATGATCTCACACTTATCTGTGTCTTCCCTCTGACTCTCTCTCCCTGAATGCTGGGCCACTTGTTCTGTAGGATAAAGACAGTTCAGAAGACACAGGGAATCGCCAATGGTACATCAGGTGGGGCAGGTCAACAGCAGGCAGGAGCAGTCTGTGATATTTCAGCCCAAGTGCAACAGTATCAGCAGTTTCTGGGTCAGGAAACTCACAGTCTCTTATTATTTGATTTCATTTCAAATAAAAAATACTTGCACATGAACCAAGCTACAATTTGTGATCCTAATCTGGGTTTTGATGTGGTGCAGTAGAGAGTGTGACAGTAAAGACCTGACTGTTTGTTTCTCCTCTCCTTGTGTAGAGGCGTCAAGGTCACTGCCAGGCTTTGTGGACATTGATCTGCAAGATCGAACGCTGCCTGACGGAATCCTTGTAGAGCACCTCAAGGCCTTCCAGAGTCTCTACAGAGAACATTGTGAGGTAGGCTGCAGTGTACACAGAGAGAGAGAGAGAGAGAGAGAGAGAGGAGACACACGCCTAATAATTATCACAATAAAGCATTAGTCACAGCCAGTTTCTAATGTGGATGCAGATCTGTGTATGCACTCTGAAACGTCAATAATACAATTGACAATGATTCCCCCCCACAGGCCGTTATGGATGTGATGGTCAACCTTCAGTTCACTCTTGTAGAGACACTGTGGAAATCCTTCTGGAGGTTCAGCCAGAGCAATGACACGGAATCACTCAACCTGTAAGCATTCAGAAACAGAGAGAGAGAGAGAGAGAGACATTAAATGCTGCTATAACTGACTGAATGACTGACACTCCTGCCTCACGTCTCTCTCTTTCTCTCTCTCTCTGCACTCCTCCAGGCACAATGAGTCAGAGAAGAGGCTGCCCAAGTCATGCCTGGTGGTGCTGTGTAAGTTTGAGCCGGTGTTACGCTGGACGAAACAGTGTGACAACCTGCTGTACCAAACTCTGGTGGAGATCCTCATCCCTGATGTACTCAGACCGATCCCCAGTGAGTTGTGAAGGCCTTAAAGGGCCCCATGTACTGTGTATATATACAGAGCTGTTTAGGTGAGTGAACATCATTAATGTGAACCCATTCTCTCGTTCTCTCCCTCATCGCTCCACCTCCATCAGGTGCCTTGACTCAGGCCATCCGAAACTTTGCCAAGAGTCTGGAGAATTGGTTGGCGGGTGCCATGATGAACATCCCAGAGGAGATGGTCCGCATTAAGGTATCTGTATGTTAATGCCCTCAGTTGAAATTGGCAATTTACAGACATTAAAACCAAAAAAAAAAAACTGTTTCTCAGATCAATTTATTACAGCTTCTAGATCCTGAGCTGAATGATTGAATACACTTAAGTTCAGTGTATTTCCTATTAGGGATGGGAATCGGTATCGGTCCGATACTGGTCAAATGATCGGATATTGGACAGATAAAAATGTAAAATCCGATACAATCCAAAACTCCTATATGTCACATGAAAAGCATTTTAGCTACGGATGGGACGATACCACGCAAACTCGAGTATCTACCGATACCGATATTAGTCCGATACAGTCCTTTTAGACCAATTATGAACTATGAAGCCGTTAACAACACATTTCAAAGACACAATTCTCCAATTGTGTAACAAACATTGTACGTGAAAGCTCAGCTAAAATGCTTTTCATGTGACATGTAGGAGTTTTATCGGTCCGATATCCGATCCAGTGATTTTGACCAGTATCGCACCGATACCAATACTGACCGATCCCCATCCCCAATTTTAGCTGAGTCACAGTTAATCTGTTTATTTCTTCGTTTTGGGAGAACAATATTTGTTACACAATTGGAGAATTATGTCTTTGAAGTGACTCGACACTAATGTGTTGTTAACAGCTTCAACAGCAGGGTTGTGGTGTCGGTATCGGACACAGTCAGGTGCTATCGTCTCATCCCTACTCTCTAACATGCACATCTTCTTATTTATTATTACCTCCCCCCTTCTCTTAGGTGGTATGTGTAAGTTCCTTCTCTCAAACATTGCGACGCTACACCAGCCTGAACCACCTGGCCCAGGCCGCCCGTGCTGTCCTCCAGAACTCAGCGCAGATCAGCCAGATGTTTTCTGACCTCAACCGAGTGGATTTCACAAACGTGCAGGTCTGTCAGGAGCTCTCTCTCTCGCTCTCCTTCCCATTTATTTTTTCTCCGGCGCTTTTGTCAAAGTGAAATCCCGCAGAACCCTGTGACACTGTGGACCTGTGTGCCCATCAGGAGCAGGCCTCCTGGGTGTGCCAGTGTGAAGACAGTGTGGTCCAAAGGCTGGAGCAAGACTTTAAAATGACGCTGCAGCAGCAAAACACCCTGGAGCAGTGGGCCACCTGGCTGGATGGCGTCGTCTCCCAGGCCCTAAAGCCTTACGAGCACAATCCCGTCACTCTTCCCAAGGCTGCCAAGGTTTTCCTGCTTAACTGGTCCTTCTATTGGTGAGTGGAAAAAGGAAAAAAAAAATACAGCAGAAAAAAAAACAGTTGGTTTGACGTTGAATATGAATTGTGTGTATGTTTTCATACCAGTTCCATGGTAATCCGGGACCTGACTCTGCGCAGCGCTGCCAGTTTTGGCTCCTTTCACCTGATCCGCTTGCTGTATGATGAGTACATGTACTACCTGATAGAGCACAGAGTGGCGCAGGCTAAAGGAGAGACGCCCATCGCCGTCATGGGAGAAGTGTGTACCTGTGACTAACTCTAAGTGTCTGTGTTTGCCAACATGTTAATGTTGACCATTGAAGCGTTATACTGGTGGTCCCCGTTCTAAATGAATCCATTTTGTTGCTGAATGTCCAATCTTTGGTTTGCAGTTTGCCAGCACTGTCAAGAGCAGAACTTCTCCAGATCTGGAAAAAGGTGAAGTTCAGTCTGCTTCTTGCCAACAAAGTGGGTTAGTTTGGAGTCATCGCTGTCACTTATTGTCCCGCCTCTTCTCCAACAGACGAGGAAGAGGACGACGACGACGACGAGAGCGAAGAGGAGAGCGGCGATCTCGTGCTGCACTCCAGTTCTCTGAGTGCGGTCGACGAGGAGAAGTCGATGGAGCCGCCCGCCAAACAGCCCAGGACGACTTTACACCTGCACACACCGTAGCCAATCAAGGGAAGAACGAACACGTGCCACTTCACCGCCCGCACACCTCTGCTTTAACATCATATCATCCCACATCATTGCCCCACTTGTGTTTTGCAGACAGACGATGTTTGATGTCGGGTGTTTAACTGTGTGCAGTCGTGACAAAGTGGAACGAGCCCTTTAGCCAGAATATTTGCTGCAGTTTATTTTTCCCCCTCTTGGCCTTCAAGTGCTCATTTAACTGTGCCTTCTGTGTCAGTGTCCACGTCTGTCCAGCCTAAACTAAACTCCCTATATAGTATATTTTTATTCTCAACTCCCTGCTAAACCACTGACCTGATTGCAGTGGAGAGGCAGTTCTTCATTGTACTCTTAACACTTGCATTGCCTTCAAAGACATGACTATGCAGGGGAGCTGGACTTAAAGCTGCATCGTGTAACCTTTTGTGATTTTTGTTGTTGTTGTTATTTTTCTGCCTCTGTTTGGTCCAAATTGACAAAAACAATAGAGCTGAACTGGTTTGCCGAGTCCTTTGCCTGAAAACTGGCTCTGTCAAACCATACTAGCAGAACGGACTTATAGGGAGCGTTTGTATGTGAACAGTGGCATCGCAGGGGCGGGTGGGGACAATCAGCTTCTGTCCCCTCCTATTGCTGAACAACTGTGTTATGTGAGCAGAAGAATTCCCTTCGGAAACGTTCAGGGGCGCTTCTTTGTTTTGTCCGTCACACTCGAGCCTGTTTGCCGCTGTCTCACTTTACTGGGACATCTTCAGACTTGAGAGCAATCACTTCCTGTGTGCAGTTTGGGAAACGCTGCTGGGACACCACTATAATGAGAGTCATGTGACGGGTAGAATCAGCACAGAGTGAACTCATGTGACGATGGTTTGATTGTAACAAGAGAATTTGTTCATATTTAAAAGTTACATACGTCAGAAACACGTTCATTTTATAAATCTGAGACGATGGTTCCAGACGCGCCGTGACCCGTGTTGAACTTTGTGATTTACAGCTATTTGTGGAGCCATATTTTACTTTTACCTTCGTTTGATGTCATTTATTTTTAATTTGGCCAATCAGCTGATCCTCTGTGCCTTTGCGAGATTAATAGCCTGAAAAAAAGAAAAAGCTTGTATTCTATATATTCTGTATTGATGGATTAATAAATGATGGTCCTGTGAAGTAGTTTTGGTGTTGTCATGAACTTTTACTAGCTAAAAAACAAAAAAAAGGATTGGGACAGTCGGGCTTAGTCGTGATGAATCCACTCCGTTTGCTTTTCATCCATTCATATTTTTCTTTTTCCAACCTCATTTTCACACACAGTGCTACATTTTACACAACGATCATCAGCGCAATTACTGCACTGTATCCATGGCAACCAATGTACCAGCTACAGCTATCTCAGAGTTTTTGGAGTACAAACGTAGATGTTTGTTTTCAGGGTTTCTATGTTGAATATATACATATATACACACAGTATATTATAGATAAGCTATATTATATGTATCTCGTGAACTGCTGTTGTAATAGCCAAACTATTTGTATGTTGTTCAGCCATTACTGCCTTAATGAGCGTGTTTCCACCGTCCAGAGTTTTGAACTATATTTTTTAGAGCAAGCATGTGAATGTGGTGAATTGAATTAAAACTGACCCCTCTCAAAGAGCACATGCACAACGGGCAGCTTCACATTGCATGAGCAGATGTTGGTTTTGTAGTGTTTGATTCTGTGAGGGGGAAAAAACAGGAAAGATTCGAGATGGCCTGATTTTTAAAGTCCCACCAAAGAACAATTAAAAATAGAAGGAAGGGTCATGGAGTGGCCAGATGACAAAATCAACTGCTAAGTCACACAAAAAAAAGAGACTGTGACTTATATTCTGACCCGTGCTGCTTGTGCTCCTGAGTATTTTATATTATTGTGAAAACCTTTGTACTTAAATCTGTGGTCAACATTTGTAGCTTTATTCTCAGTGTTCACTTAAAAAAAGAAGAAGATATGACTGCTCTCAGAACGTGTGTCACGGTTCCTTCATTCATGACATCGGGATCATAAAAAAACATTGAGTTTTAAAGTTAATGATGGCGGCGGAAAACATGGGAGACATCGACAAAGGACCAAACTCCAACACCTCTGAGCCCAAGAGCGGAGGTCTCAAACTCAAAATGCAGCCCGCCACTTAATATCAAGGTACTTCTGTACGGTTTTAAATCATGAACTATACATCGCTCCACATCAAAACACTTGTGTGAAATATCATCACAAATACTGTATTCTGATATGATTTTACACCTCCTCCTAACCAGACTACATGCTCAGTGGCCACCCAGGTCATTTGAGTTTGAGACCCCTGTCCTAGAGGATGCAACTAGGAGGGAAAAAAGCAATAAAAGCAACAAAAAAAGATTTTCTGACTTTGTTACCTTACAGGAAAATGACTGTTACTAAGTAAACACCTTGTCAAACTTTTCTTCTTCGGACACTGCATTGACATCAAATCATTTGGACAGCCGAAACAAAGCATTATGCCGAACTTTAACCAGTTAATGCCGACCCTTAACCTCTACCTGACCACAATTCAAATATTAGCCCAAAACTTAACCAGTGCCTCGGAAGGTCTCCATGAGGACTACTGGTCTTGACAAGGTCGCACGCTTTGGTGGGGACCAAAGCAGGTGAACATCAGTGTTTGTGCACAATATAAACATAAAACGCTCCAGTATCAAAGCACTTGTTTAACAAATATATGCTGATTTTTCCACGACATGGTCCCAGCACGCTTCGCCTTTGACTCGTCACTTGTAAAGCAGTTGCTTGTGATGTACTGAATCATTACAATTTGTGAATTAGAAAAGATTTGTTCAGTACTTCCTCCATGACCGGAGCCCACGCTCGCCCCTCGCAGTCGCAGGCTTTCAGCAGTGCTGTCGCTAAATACACCAGACTCTGTTAAATTTTGAGATTTTAGCAGATTCTCGTGCTAAATGTTGGAGATTAGCGCACGTTTTCTGGATTTTTAAGTCTGTTTAACTGATCTACAGTGCGGCATTATTCCGTTTGATTCTCGTACCGGACGTCGCGCTCATGACTCTTCCAGTGACGACACTCTGACCAGTGAGTGGCCGGCAGTCTGACGACGTCACGCATAGTATCGGCTCAGCCCGCTTGAAACTTTTCGCCTGAGCAGTTACTAGAAAAAATACCAGGAAAAGCAACAGAAAAAAGCTGCGCCGAGGCGAGGCGAGTCCTGCTGAGACCATGTAGTGGAAAAGCTTCAACAGAGAGCTAAGGACAAAGACATGTCAGCTAGAACACAAACCAAGGGCAGTAATGTGGGAGTGAACGGTAAACCACTTTTTTAAAGTCCACTGAGGGTTTTCCATCATTAGTGTTAGAGGAGGAGTTATGCTAACTTAGACTCTGGTGTGTCACACCATAAAAAAAAGTCTGCAATAACCACCCTGACGAAAATCAAATAGCCATCAGACTGCACTTGATTTTATCTGCTGCTGTTCTTTGTAATCTTTGTTTTGTTTTTGCAGCCAGTAAATTGTAATGTCTGGATGTGTAATGCCATTAGATTATTTTAAAACCAAGCATCCACTTCAAAATATTGACCATTTTATTTAACAAAATATCCCAAACAAAAATAAGTCTTCTCTTCATACCAGCAAACACACTGTACAGTGTAACTTCAACCAACTGAGCAGGTGACTCCCAACAACCCTCTTTCACAATGACAAAGGTTTTATTTAAAAACAAAGTAATGCAGTACTGGATTCACTCTGTCTTATTTTAAATACTCCAGCCTAGTGAGTAAACACAGCTGTGCTGAACAGGTCCAGGCCAGACGATGAACAAAATTCAATTAAACTGAGATTCTGTCAGATGTTCCACAAACACGAAACATGCACACACTCATACACACTCACACTTACTCTGCGGAGGACATCACCTCGTGAGCCTCACTCAGGTTGCACATGTTTTGTTTTTTTTAAAAAACATTCACACCACATAAGAGTGCATCTTTGTGTATTTATAAAACAAAAAAACTTAAACTTTGTTCAGTCCAGCTCTTGGTTTTGGTGTATGTATTAATACAGTACACAATTACAAATGAAAATATGAAACCTGCTAAATTAAACACAGAATTCACCTAAAAAAAGAAAAAAAAAAAAAAAGTCTGTCATCTAGAGCGTTCCTGGTCCAGGTTCAGGTTCCATATGGTCATACAGGTTCACACATTTTAACTACATATCACCAAAGCACCGTCACTTAGCATGTGTGCCATTTCCTCTCAGACTCATTGAAGATGGGACCATGTGCACATGCCAGGTGAGCAGCAGTCTCTTCTTTCTTCATAACACAATCCAGGTACATCTGTCACTGTCTGCCAACACTTGCAGAGAGGAGCCTGGTGAGAGAAAAGTGACTTTAGAATTCACACTTACATTTACTTTCACACAGAATAAAGTGAGCTGGCAACTTTAGAGTTTGACTCCGGTACACGGTATATTCACGTGCTGCAATCCAGATATACACTACATTTTAAATTTGACCTGTTTTCATTACGATTTCTGCAAAAGACAAGAAAAACATTTTGGAAAAATTAAACCGATCTTAATTGGATTCATTACAAAATGTCACTTCTTCATAGGTGGGTTTTTTTTTTTCACACTTTGACATGAAATGCACAAGTGTTAGTGATAAAAGGTGGAAGAAAGTTTTGTTCTCTGATGAGAAAAAATTTCACCTTGACAGTCCTGATGGCTTCCAACGTTACTGGCATGACAAGGCGATCCCACCTGAGATGTTTTCTACACGGCACAGTGGAGGGGGCGGAGGGGGCGCCTCCTTTCAATGTCCCATGTTTGGTTTTCGTGTGCAAACTCCAAACAGGACATTTTGGGCTGTTGAAGGAGATGAGGCCTTTGAAGGCCTTTGAAGACCTTTTTTTGTTCTAAAAACTCTTCTCTCGCAGATGCCGTCTCATGGTTATGGGACTGCAGTTGGCACCAGTAAGGAGCTTAATTTGGGCCGAGGATCGTCCCGTGTCTTGACGGACAGCCATTTGGATCCTCCGGCTCAGGGCCGGTGAATTTTTTTTGGGTCTACCACTTGACGTTTTTGTTCCATAACCCTCAGGATCTTTTAAGAAGTTTAAAAATGACTGTCTTACTGCGTCCAAACTCAACAATCCGACCGTGTTCAAAGAGAGAAAGCTTTTTTGCCTTTGCCATCAGGAGGTCATGACAGTGTGGATACCTGACAGAAAATGGCACTGAATACACATTTTTGCAAAGATTTAGGCTTTTAAAGGCTGTGGTCTTAAACTTTTGATCAGCTGATGAACAGCCTATTTCAGTTTAATGGTTGTTTGCAATACATTGTTTACTCAAATTTGTTTTTTGTCTCACTCCCATTTCTTCCTTTTGCATTTTGAAGCACTACTTAGAACCTTCTTAAGATCAAACAGTGCAAAGTGTAAATTCATGCAATTTTTCAACTGGTCTTAAAATTTTGATCAGGAGTGTATTAGTGGCTCTTAGCCGGGATCAGTGCGGCAGTGAGCGCAGCGTGCACCCTGAAAATAAGGCAGATATAAGGAACACAGCCACCTGTTGAAATCCTCACCCTACCACTAAGATTCAACAAAATCAGGGGAAATTCAAAAAGACATAAAAAAAAACATCTTCCTTGGTGGATGGAATGATAAAATGAAAGCTGAAATAGACAAGTTTCTAACTTAAACTTGTCACTATTATGATGTTAAAACCGAGTGCACAGTGCAATGGTGAGAGAACAGGCGCAGTATGCACAGTATGTAGAAAGTAACGACCACATCAACACTGTACAAGTTATAATTTCAATTCTTTTCCTACTTTCTTTGATTAAAACACCTTTTTAAAAGGTCACAGAGATTAAATAAAAAAAGTTAGGGAGAAGTATGTAGATGGAAGACAGTGTTTGTAGTAGCATTCAGGACACAATGGCCATTTTCTGTTTTCAGACATGAAACTCCAGCAGGAGAAGAATCTTCACATGATCCAGGTGAGGAGGACGTGGTGTTTGGCTTGAGCGTGCAGGGAGCAGAATACCTGCTCAATAGCCTTGTTTCCATCATGGTACAGTTCGGTTTGGTACAGTACTATACATTTTAGGAACGGTAAAAGCCCTGGGTCAGGCTTGCGTTTTCAACTGAGAAACTGAACACACCTTTGTGGAGAGCTTCGTTGGTCATGCGATTGATGTAGCGGGAGCTGCTCTCAGGGACCAGCCACTTCATCACTGTGTTTACGCAGGACTTTCTGTAAGAACTCCACACACTCCCACTGACGGACACAAACGTCAACACGTTTAACTCAACAAAACTAAACGACGACAACAACAAAAACAAAACAAGTTGTCAGACAGAGACTTGTGTGAGGGAAGGGGCAGCAGTTATCTCACCTTGTCTGACCCTTAACCTCCGTGAGGTCACCAACACCCACGGTGCAACACACACCAGTGTTTAAATCCCAGCTAACTTGCAGGTTGGAATGGTAGGTGTTTGGCCTGTGAAAACAAACCATGAAAAACAGATGCGGTGGTGAGTGTTGCTGTTGATAAAGACTAAGATGATGAAAAGATTTTAAAAAATCAATTTTAATTATTTAGACAAATTAGTGTTTTTGTGAAATTAACATTTAAAACTGTTGGAACGGTTGGAAATTGTGGGCAGGAGAAGAGTTTGTTTAGAGATTTTTTTGATTCTTTTCATGGACCTCAGCTCAGTGTGCCACTTTAGAAGTGCAATACACAGTAAAAAAAAAAAAAAAAAAGTACAAAAGCTAAACTGCGATTGTTTAAAAAATCGTAAAAGGAATCAAAACTTTGATTTAGGTCTCTACATTAAAGAATGACGACACTGTGAGACTCTAAAGCGGGCTGAGTTGGGATCCTTTTTTACCCCATTTGTGTGTATGTGGAAATTATTTGCAGTTTTTTGGAATTTTTGTCGCCACGGTTACTCAAAGAAGAAATGTGAACAATTATAATAGAGGCTTGCTTTGCATTGCCAAGTGGGCTCTGTAATGACTGAAAAAGAGAGAGTGAACACAGTGTAAGAGCAGCGAGAACAACAAACACCTGCAGCGATCCTCATCCAAGTTGGAGAACGCCAGTAACAGCAGACCAATGTTGATCATCACGGTGTTGGTCTCTGGACAAACCTGACACACAAACAAACACACAAATCATTGGAAACCCTAAATTGAATGTTGAAAGTGAAAACATTTCAGTATATTTCTCTGTCATCAAATGCACAGTATGTAATTTGTGCTACTAAGGGTCTCTCAATCAAAACAATAACAGTAGGCCTAATTTGATGACATCGTGAAGCAGTGTGGCATCATGGGAATTGTTGTCAGCAGAGATGTTCTGTGGCAGAACACACAGCAGAGGGTAATGAATAGTCTGGATCCATAATTGGCAGATACACACAATAAAATACAAAAGTCACATCACTGACTCACGAGAAGTACTCAGTATGTCCTGATTCACTTTAATGTTTCATAGTGTGCACCCTAAGATATAGCCGTCACATACAGTAGTACATAAATGTGGCTATGTGCTTTGCAGTGGACACAGCGGAAACAGCGGAAACAGCTTGTGACTAGCAGCTGGAGGACCTGTGTAATACACTGGAGAGCCAAGTGTGTGAACACTGTACATGTCGCTTCCTGTTCTGTCGCTCATTAAATTCAGTCCAAGTCGTGTAAAGACTTCATGGTCGTCTCACAATAGCAGGTAAAACAGCATAGCATCATTACAAGGTGAGCAAAATGATATGGTCTGTTACCATGAATATAAACGTATATCTCGTTAATCATGTAGTTTTCAGATATTTTAGTCTAAAAATGTTACATATTATATATCTTTACGGTGTGTGTGTGTGTGTGTGTGTACTACTTACTTCTAATATGACAACATCATAGTCACTGAAGGAGCAGAACTGAGGGGCCCAAGCAGCATCGCTCCGGATCACCTCATTGATAAGGTACTCAAAGTCCAGGGTCAGCTGCTCAACACACACACTCTGCAGGAGAGACACGCGCAGTTATGGCCTACTCAACGCAAGTTACTGATAATGGACTAATATGCAGCTACACTAAAAGTGGTACATGGACAGAAATTATGTCCAGTCGTGTAAATACGGGAAGGTAAATGCTACTTTTGTCTTTGATCAGACAGGTGCAATTTTTTTTCCATTGTTTGGCAGAGAATGGGAAATAATGATGTTTGGGAATGCTTGGAAAAGCAGTTGATGGTGATTTAAATCTGGGCTGTATGAGGAAACTCAATTTCATCTCAGGATGCGATATAATCAATAATGTAAAAAAAACTGGGGCAAAAGACAGCTGTAGAGACACGTTGGCTCAAGATGGTGGCCTCTGTGAAGCACATTTAAGTACATATAAAAGGCTTATCCTAAGCCTGTGAAAAACAATTTTTTTTTATTATAGTATATTCAGGTTCTCCCAATAGGCCTCCCTAAATGTTACATACTGGATCTTTCAGCCAAGTATTGACTTATTTTTTATTACAGTATTTACACAATGGTTGAGTCAACACTGCACCTGCACTCACCTGTCCATCGTGTGGCCCAGTGACCAGCTGCAGGTTTCGCCCTTTTAGATCAGTAACTGTGAATGGTAGTTGGACCTTATCGTCTTCATAACCTAAAAACAGAAACAGAGGGTGAAACTGGTCAGCAGCTTCACATTTAATCTGACCAGAGTCGACCGTTTAATGTGTTATTCTCTGCTTCACCTCCTGTATTCTGCTCTGTCATTCCTGGCTGGTGGAGGCAGTAGTGCAAGTGTGAGTAGTTCACGTATCCAGGCTCACAGGGGCCGGCATCCTGGGATGACGATGGAGTTGGAGGGGGTGACGGAGAAGAGGAAGAGGATGCAGGAGACATCACTTGTTCTGGGCATTGGTGAAAATTGTGATGCCCAGAGGATGTTGATGCCTGTGGTAAACTAGTCCTTCTCTCCTCCTCCCTCCTCTCTCTCAAGACCTTCTCTTGATCTTTCCTCCTCTCTCCGTGTACTTCTTTGTCTCCTGGTATCTTCACTGCCTCTTTTTCACCACCATCAGCTGCTTTCCTCTGTTGCTGGCCCTCAGTTTCTTTTCCCCCCGCTACTCCTCCCTGGGCCCGTCTGAAGAGGTCCGCTGCAAACTCCCGGGCTCTCACAGCTGCCTGTGACTGGCTGGGAGATGAGGAGATGGGAGCAGGTCTGCTTGGTGGGGTTCGGCTTCCGGGAGATCCCTGAGGTAGTGATGAAGAAGAGGCCAAGGGGGTGGATGGAAGCGATGTGGAGGCTTGACTTGATAAAGTTGCTCTTTTTGTATAGAGGATCTGTGACGATTGACCCTGTTTACCTTCAAGAGACGGTACAAGGAGATGCTGATATGCAACTGTGTGAAAATAAGCCCCACACACACATAGGAGTTAATAAGGAAAAAAGCCAAAGTGACCCCTGTCCTATGACCCATTCAGGCATGTGTGTTAAAGGCTACTGTGGTTACTGCAGAAATGAAACTCCATGATATAAACAAGGCTGTCGCAGAGGAGGTAAAGCTACCATCACAACTGCATGTGACCTCACTTGCATACAGACAGATTCAGACATAAACAACGGTAACTGCACTGGTGGCTAAACAGATGCCATGGCTCTTGAAGAGCAGCAGAATGAGTGGATGATACTGAAGTGCTGCAGTAACATATTGGGTAATTTCCTGTTTCTGTTGTGTAGTGTTTTCTACTGGTTTCTTTTTTTTAATCAATCATGGGTCTCCCTCTGTTTGCTACAATCTTGCTTATACTCTATTCTCACTGGTCAAAAGAAATGTTTAGTTATGGGGGGACTCGATGAGGGAAAATGTGTTCATATGCAGATTTACAACCGTTTGTGGCAAACCTTACTTTTTACAACATACGACAATTTATCATATTAAAAAAACATTGATTTAAAGATTGACCAAACTAGTGATGATTGTATTGTTGTTATTTGTGACGTCACAATTCACAAATGGGGGCAGAAGGTAATTTAAACGATGTTACGTTAATCACCCTTTTAGCGTGTTGGAATGGGTTCAGAAAATCCAGGAATACCTGGTTATTTTGGTGTGACAGAGGTTTTTATAGCTGTCTAACACATGGTGATTATCCTACCCTCGCAGTTATTAATAGCACTGCACATCACGACTGCAACAGCCCTAGTTTGTAGAAAGTAGTGCACACAGACATGGACTGAGAGATACACTGACAGTGCTATTTAATGTATGTGTGTGTGTGTGTTACCTGGGCAGAGTGAGATGCCGCAGGCCACCAAGGAGTAGCTTGTGTTTAACAGGATCACCTGGTCTTTCTTCAGCTGGAAAGCTGGCTGGAAAGTAGGGAACGGATACACCACCTGGTACCTGCTGTTGAGCACATAGCCATGCTCCAGACACTCACCACTGCCTAGGGAAAGACCACGATGACAGGTTGAAACAGAGAAATTGGAGCAGTGAGGTGCATATGTGTAACGTATTTGTGTGTGTTTACCTGTCCGGATGGTAGTGGCTGAAGGAACTGGGCAGCAGTGAGAGCAGGGTTTGGGAGGAGGCATTGAGGCAATGGTGATGTATATATCTCTGTTGTTCTCATCACTCATCATCAAGTTCATGAGAACAGAGCTGGAACTGCGTGTACTATTTAGAAAGAAATACATGGACACACATTTCCTTACTATAACCTAAATGAAGCAGTAACATTATTCAGACTGAAATGAAACAGCTTGGCTGTAAATAGATGCATTTATTATTGCTTACTTAAAACCAAAGATGACTATTTTGGAGTGGTCATTTGGCCACTCACACACAGTAAGGTAGAGGTCACTGTAGATCTCCTCGCCTGCAAATAGACGCACGTGATGGACCTGAAAACATAAAGCAGATATTAAGCAACAGACCTGATGAGAATACATTCGGCTAATGTATTCAAGTTCTAATTCACAAAGGAAAACATTGTAGTGCTTGACATATGTAGTGAATATATGCTATGCATTGACGCGTACTGTATATGTTGCATATAAATCTTCTGACCACAAAACCCTGAGGATCCCTTTACCTGTTTGAGTCTACTGTGCAGATTGAACTCCCACCAGTAGAGATGGTAGGTATAGAAAGAGAAATCATCATCTTCTCCACAGTCACTGGTGTAGGACAGGATGTAGCGGCCACATTTCGTGAAGCCAAGAAAGATATGCCTAGAACCATAAAGATGACAGTGGAAATACAGATGTAATAACTTTCGCCACTCCTCCAATCCTCCACAATATTAAACTATTTTCAGGTATGAACTCCAGTACACTCAACCAATTGCACTCTGTGGATTAAGCAGAGCATCTCTAATTTGAGCTCACTCATTATCCAGAAATTATAGCAAGGAATTGACAGAAGAATCTCCAAAGAATTCCTGGAGCACTTCTGCAGACATGCAAGTTCACAAATACAGAATTCAGTAGATGATGAATCCCTACTGTGACCAATCAATACATTGGATCAATATTTGCATTGATACTGACTTTATGAAGCAGATCATTTATCAGTGGCCAAGACCAAAAGATTTTCATCAATATCATTGAAAATGTGTCTCCTCAACTTTCATTACATCATGGGGCTGTGGCTACAACTTATCTTGTATTTTTACACAAAACTGACCCAAATACATCTCAAACTAGGGATAGCATGATACCACTTTTGTGTGATAAATTCCAACATCCAACAACAGCCACATATCTATATGATATATAGATATCAATATCAGACCAAAATAGTCTTTTTGGTCTGATATTGTTTTTTTAGAAAACTACACTTTCATCTTAAAATAGCTCAAGCCTCAGCATTTCCTCTGTGCAGTGCTTAAATGACACTGTGAAATGAGATCCACAAACCACTATACTGAGAAATACATAGAGTTGTGTGGTGCTTGTAGCTGATGGGCTTAATCAGCATTGTGTGAACTAATTTCTTCATATTTAAAAGTTAGGTACTATATTTTAGTCCCATCATCCCAATACTGAATATTGTATTAGGTTGAGGGGTGGGAATCACAGGGTACCTCATGATATGATACGATACTCAATACATGTTCCACAACACCAATAATATCACAATCCAACGGTTCTGTGGTAATCAATATATTGCAAGACAATCATAAAGCAATACATCATTATATCTAACTGAAGAAAACAAAACACCTGTGAAAAGTTAGTAAAACACAACACATGATGTGTTCTTTTCTGCATAAAGTAAGTGTAGGATTTCTCTATTTATTTATGACATAGAGAATAAAGTGCTCAAAAGTATATGTATTGAATGTGGGTGGGGCACCTCTTAACGTAGCTTTCTCCACCATTACCCTGCTGTGAACTCCTCCTTCTTTGGCCAGGTATCGTCCACCCAAGTTTCCCTCATTCATTTGAGACGCAGCACCGCAAGGACATGAAGTAACTACACCCGGGGAGTGAAACTGGCAGGGACTGTTTACTTTAGAGCACCTTAATTTGTTGATTAAAATATCGATATTTGCCCTGCATATCGATTCTCATATTGCAAGAGGAAGGATGACAATATATCACCAACTCAATATTTTGACCCACCCCTAATTAGCTCATCCCTATTTGAAATAGGGATGAAGACTTTGTATTTGGAAACACCAGATCTGTGCTCTGTCATGGCAGCCACTTGTTGCAAAGTTGCATTACTGTATCCCCACTAGCAGCAGTCTTGTATGTAAATAAAGAGCCAAGAGGCTTGATTCACACAATGACCTCATCCTGCTTGAAATGCACTCCTGAGCTTTACATGACATTTCAAAACCAGAATCACAAGAATAAACACACACACACACACACCCACTGACCCTGCTCTCAGGAACTCCTCGCTGACAATATTTTTCAAAGGGACACACACTCGAGGTGGGAGCTTCCTGAAGCGTCGCTGAGACAACTGTCCTGACAGCTGTGGACAGAGATGAAGGCAATGTCATAAACACATAAACAGTGCAACACGATGCACTTCAAATCTGTCAGCATATGTAGTGTTCAAGGACAACATCATTTCAGAGGTAGTGGATACTAACCTCACCTCTGTGAGGTTAGTATCATTCAACATCAAACAATGACAGTCGTGACAGCATGTGTCCAGTATGTAATAAGCTTGAACACATGTACATTTTATCAGGTGTTGACATTAGAGCTTAGCGCAAGAGTTAAACATTATGAGCTGCTTTAAGCAGAGGCTAACGTACATTTGAGCATAAGAGGCATTTAACAAACGGCTTTACTGATTAGCATGCAACCACCGTCCCGCTTTACATTACGCTGAGCTTCATGTAGGCCATGCGAACCAACGCAAGATACAACGGAGAAACCTTCCCGCTAAAGGCAGTGCATCTCACTTCTCATATATCATAGCATTTGTCAAATATCAGCCCTTAAGCCATTAGCTGTTAGCTGTCGAGTTAGTTAGCCTCTAGCCGTTCTAGCTAGCCCCTGACAACAAGGCTTTCATTGAGCAGTCTCGCGTTATTTATGAGCCATTGTTTCCGCACATTCACTCTGTGAGTCAAGGCCTACCTTCCCCTGCATGAGTAGCTTCACGACATGGTCCTTGCGTCTTCTTTGAGCTTTCTGTTTGCCGTCGTCCTTTTCGGATTTCGAGCTGGGCGCCATCTCTCTACGAACTGTTGTGCCTCGTTGTAGTCAGAGCCGCGGTCATTGGTCCAGAGCCCGCACGTGACTGCCCTCACTCGCCGGTGGAGACATCCATCAAAACCAAAACAAAGGTATGCCACGGCCACGGTAGAGCTGACGTCCCGGAGGAGGAGTCACAACATTTATGACAGATTTGATACTATAAAAGAACACTAGACGGGATTCTACATGAATTAGTTTAGGGTAATAAAAAGAGAAGTAAAGATACCTGTTATGGCGAACCCCATGCACATAAATTGGTTTTAGGAATTGTTGTGAATTTCTGAAATATGTTGCAGATTGGAAAGATGAAATCTGTGGCTATCTGAAATGTGAATGTCAAATGCGAAGAATTGTATTGTGAATATCTGAAAATACATATCCATAATATTGCTATTAAATGGTAACAACGAACCCCTCCCAACACAATGCTGCCATGGACCACACTAGTCATTTTAATGTTTTTATTGTAAGTATTTAAAAACAAGTTGTAAAAAATAACACTAAAAAAAAAAATACAATAACAAAACCAGCTCGAAAAAAAAAATCTTCCAAGAATAATGTTGAAGGAAATTAAACGGAGGGTAGTCAACCATACAAACGCATACATGCACAAACAATTTCCCTACATACATCATACATAGGACAGTTAGTGCTTATTACAGCCAACTTGCACACATTTTCTGTTCAGTAGCATACACTGTATACAGACACACAACCCCGTGAGGAAAATAGTTACAATGAATATAATTAAAATAAGAGACTGTGGTGGCAGGAAGAAGTACACTGCAACTTAAACACTGGGAATGTGAAAAAAAAAGTATCAAGAATTAAAAAAAAAGAAAGAAAAAGGATCAGAAATTTACAGTTTTTCTTACAATATATTCAAAATACTGCTTAAGTTTTTACCCTCAGAAAATAGAAGGGGAAAACCAGTAAAATGCGAGTCTGTGTTGAGATGCTGTTGTGCTAACTTACAGGCAGAAAGCTTATCGTTTCATATTAAAAAGTTGTGATTTGATTTTATTATGTTATTACAGGGTGTGGGCGAGGTGAAGGGGCAAACCGAATAATCCCATGTAGTGCTATGATCAGTGCATGGGCAAAATGTGTTCCCTTTTTCCTTTCTTCAAATTTGATTTTAAAAAACAAACAAGGAGGTTTGAAATAGAAAATATGTGGGTGGATCATGGTCATGTCTTTTTGACTCCAAAAAAGAAATTTTCTTGACAAAAAACACAAGTCCAGAGAATCGATGCAGCGGTCCAAAAGAGCAAACCACTCGTTTACTGGGCCTGAAAAGACATCACAGACAATATCGTTTACTACACTTTTACCTTGTGAAGAAGTTAACATTTCTTCAACCAGGATCAAATATTAATGCTTATGGTGTGATGTGCGATTCCACACATTCTATTCTTTATGATGCTACTTGCACATTCGAAAATACATTTAAAAATACAATGACAAGGGCAAATTTTTTTTTAAACTTATTTGACCCATTCAATAGTCCTATTCTTGGTAACTGATTTAACCTGAAAGATTCAATTTTCAGCTTTGGTCATGCAAGTATACCTGCTGTCCTGGCTGCTGACCAGGTGCCTGTCCAGGCGACTGGTCTGGCTGTCCATAATAGGCCGCCTGCTGTCTGTAGTACTCAGCCCAGGCGGCACTGTAGTCCTGCTGACCTCCACCTGCAGCTCCTCCACCTCCTCCGGTTGCTGCTGCTGCTGCTGCTGCTGCTGCTGCTGGAGCAGCTGCTGCACCTGCTGCACCCGCAGCTGGTTGAGCTGAGAAAAAAAACAAAAACAAAAAACACTCTAATTTTTACTTTGTCATTTAAAATACTCATAAATTCAACTCATTTAATTCATATAACATTGAAAATATATTTACAAGTCTCCATGGTAAGGAATCTTTAAAAGATGAATCAGAGCAAATGCAGAGTTTCCCCTCTTCACACATTATATGAGTTAGAAAATAGTGACTGAGAACATGTGAAAAATTCTACAACTGTGGAGAAAATAAGTGGAGTAAAGCCTGAAAACATATGAAATTCTAAATATGACTTAATGATGCCCTGGAGCCATAGTTATAACTCCTCCTCAAACACTAATGATATAAAAACCCTCAGCACACTTTACTAGTCTTTAGCCATTTGTTTGTAAGTAACTGCACCTGCTCCTACACTACTGTCTCCGTTTGTTAGGTACTCTTTGTGCCATGTCTTACCTCGATGTAAAACACAGAAAAGCTCTGCCACTATGTTTGATGACGAAATGAAGTAGAAGAAACAAAAAGAGGAGCAGACTCCTGCTGTGAGGCTGTACGTGATAGAGAGAGTAGGACAGTAGCCAAACCAGCTCCATTTGCGTACAGTATGTTGTTGAACTGTGACCAAAAATGTGGAAATGTCACTTGAATACACATTTGAAAAAAAGTGGTTTGATACTGGAGCATTTATATTAACGTTCCCAGACTTTAGTCTCCACTAAAGCTTATAGATCAGTATGTGTGTGTGTGACAGCTCCCCCCCAGTACATCCCCCCCAGAGAACTTCGCAGAATGTTACATGACTTGAAAGCTAACTTTTAGGTTAGCGACTGGTTTAATCAGATAAATTTAGCAAGGTGGTTAGTATCACATTTTCCTGTTGGGTGAGAAGAGGTATTTTTATCACTTTACACTGATTTTAAAATGTAACACACTTTAATATGTGAAAGAGCATCGATATAACACAGCAGATGTTCCAAAAATTTAATTTAAATTTCACATACTCATGCCCATCTTCTTATAGTACTCCTCCCAGGCCTTAGTGTAGTCTGGCTGGCCTCCTTGGGCCTGTGCTGCTTGGCTCTGGTCTCCTGGTGCTGCTGCTGCTGGACCAGCTCCGGGAGCCTGGGCTGGCATAGCACCCCCTGGCTGCTGGCCGTTATTGTATTGCGCATAATATTGTGCATAGTATGCTGCCCATGCTGCATTGGGGTCTGCTGCTGCCTTATCTAAAGAGAAATAAATTATGAAATAAATAAATTAAAAACAAACAACAAAAAGGAGAATTACGTGCAAAAAATAAGATACTCACTGGGGTCATGGGGACCCGGGGCTTGCCACTGCTGGTAGTTATTTCCCCAATTCTGATAATACTGGGGACCACTAGGTGCAGCTCCACTGCAGAAAAGGAGATGACAGTTTAAGTACTTAAAGCTGCTTCTTTATATAGCTCCTAGCTTTAGAAAAATTAAATCATCCAGGACTTAGGAGCCATTTGTTATTTATACTTACTGAGGTGCACCACCAGGAGGCCCGGCATTATATGGGTTGGGGTTATAGGGACCCATTGGACCACCTGGACCCCCAGGACCTCCTGGACCACCTGGACCCCCAGGACCTCCTGGACCCCCTGGACCAGGACCACCACCACCACCACCACCCACTGGACACAATGGAGCCTAGCAGAAGACACAAGATGAAGCTAATTTAATAACAGTTGCATGGATGTGTTATTCTTTGTGCAGCAGTTTCATTTATATACCTCTATCTTTTCTTCTATGAGCTGTTTCGCATGGTCAATCTGCTGAGGGGACCCTCGGATGGTGAACAATTTGAAGTTAGGGTCACCGTTGGGTGGTGGCTGATTGGATATTTCCACAAATGCCCCAGTTTGTTGGTTGATGGACTTGACATTCTCTCCTCCTCTGCCAATGACCAGCCCACATTTGTGAGCAGGAATGGAGAAGGTCATCCCTCCTCCCGGAGGACCACCCCAGTTGCCCTGCCCTCGACCCCGGCCTCGTCCTCCAGGCGGCATCCCTGATCCAGCACCTGGCGGGCCCTGTGAAAAAAAACAACCCAAAGTTTGAATGGTTTTTGTTCTGTCATGAAGATGAAGACTGGAAAGAAATCATGTCTGATTCTAGTATGCAAACTTACCCCCTGTCCACCTTCTTCCCTGTCACGGATGCTCTGTAGCAGTTCAGTAATGACTGAAGCAGCATGTTGACATTGGTCTGGTGGACCCATAATATGGGCTATTTTATCAGGACCTGTACCATCATCTGTAAGGAATGACAGGGAAAGGTAGGTTCTCCAATGAGGGCTTATAACAAGGAAAAAGCAACAAACAGAAAGCCATATTTCTTTCTGAACAAACAATTCAATTTGTGGGGGAACACTCTTAATATAGAACTGTTCCTCAATCCTATAGCCAACAGCTGTAAGTCTAATTAGCTACAGACATGAAAGAACAATAAGTATACCCACAGTAAGACAAAGTCAAGAAAAAAGTGTGCCACAAAGTTTAATGTCTTTGTACATTATGATATGTATTGAAATGTCATGCAGTTTAATAATCCTGAGAATATTTGGAGGTTTTACCTGGTTTAAACTGTATCTTCACTCCAGTATCAGCCTGGATTTTCTTAATCATCTCTCCACTACGGCCAATCACAACTCCCACTGAGTGGCGGGGCACAGCAATCTGTGGATTTTCAAAAGAGTAAGTAAATACTGTCCAACTACTGCAGAATCTATTAGTTAAAAATATGAAACCCAGCCACTCTTGCGGTTTTCAAACATTAAAATGGACATTATTCACATCAATGCCGCCGCCGCCTCCTCCTCCACCGCCGCCTCCTCCTCCTCCGCCACCACCTCCCATCCTTGATCCATATTCACTCCTTTCTCCGAAGCCAGCATGATCCCTTTCTCGTAGAATCTCGTTGACCATATCTTTTGCTTGCTAAAAAAAAGCAACAACAATGACGATGTGATGAAATGTAAAGATGGGACAAACAGTAGCATTGCATTTCTTTTTCACCAAAGCATTTACTACAATGAATATAGATTACCTGCACTTTGTAGGGGTCTCCAATGATGCGGAGGGGTTTATCAACATTTGGTGGCTGGGAACCATCTTGAATAAGGATCATTTTAACTCCAGCTCGTTCCTAGGAAATTTCGAGAGCAATACCATTATATTTGTTGTTTGTTGCAATGCTATAATGACCATGCAGTATAACTATTTTTCAATCACTTTATTGGAACACATGCAGAAAATAAAGGAAACGCATACACTTTCAAAATGACAATTTATTAAAGTATTTGTATGACCTAGCCTTACGACAGCATAACTCTGGCTCTCCTAAAACTGGAGTCATCCTTCAGTCACATCATTCCATGCCAATGATCACATAATTTAACACACATAAATACAACAAAGCTGGTTGCCCAAGACGTTTGCACAGTAAGTTCTCTTACCTGTAGCTGTCTAATGGTCTCTCCTCCTTTGCCTATAATGAGGCCAGCCTTTCCTGCAGGGATGATCATCTCCTGCATGGAACCCGTCTGCCCATTGGTCGTCTCGTGCCCCCTGGACACTATGTCCTCTATCAGTGCTTTGGCTCTCCTGGGGGCAAATTAAGTTGAAAGGGGGTGTAGTTTTAGATGAATTTAAGTGTAATAGTCTTATTTCAACATGTGACCAGAGCTGCTACTTGAGCCCCTAAACAATTGTAATACAAATGCCACAGAAACAAAACACATCTTTTAGAGTTGAGCAGTAGGCTTTGGAATTGGAAATGTACATAAATATAAGCACCAACTTACTCTATGGCATCTGGTGATCCAGTCAGAGAGATGCTTCTTTCTGGAAGTCCTACAGTGTCTGTGAATCAACATGAAAACATGTTCAATCAAGAGCAGTTGGCAAATCCTACAATTTGTTGGTTAAGCAAATACTGGGTAGCACTACACAGCACTCACCATGAGCAATTTGGACTTTACAGCCAGAATCCTGTTGTATTTTGTTAATCTGTTCACCCCCTCGGCCAATGACTTTAAGAGAAAAAATATTTCAGTCAAATATTTTTAGTTTGAACAAGTGTTACAAAGCAACAAAAAAAAAAACACTGTATGTTTCTGAAAATATAAATACTTGCACTCACCGAGACCCACCATGGCATCAGGGACTTTGTAATCTTCCGACATTGTAGAGGGTCTGACACTAAAAAGAGGTGAAAACATAAATACAGCAATATTATTGTCTCTATTCTAATCATTAAACTACAAAAATATTCATGTAAAATAAATTATAAAAATACTACAATACCTTTGTTGGGACAAAGCAGCCAGCTTAGGACCAATAGCTGTAAGAGATGCAAAACTGGTGAGTAGTCGGAAAGTGAACGGAGCTAGAAATCAGATCATGGTCAGTGTGGATATCAAACTTACACAAAGCAGAATCTCTTTCACTCTGAGGTGCTACCTTCTTGGCGTCAGGTTCATCTGAAATCAAACACAAAAGTAAGATTTAAAATTAGGGGGGGAGAGAAAAAAAACAGAAAATGTGCATTTCTGCTGATTTTTAACCTGCTTCTTCCAAAGAACGTTTTTGTGCCTTGAATGGATAAGCCTCAGCGCCTCCGTTGTTACTTGCTGCAGGGACACCATCTCCACCTATTTTAGCTGCAATCTACAAAGAGGTGCACACTGAATGAGAATCCTAACATCCCCATGGACAGTAACTGACATGGTATGACCATAGTGACTTATATTATGATTATACAAAATGTGGAAACAAATATTAGGCAGACAGGATTTGACTTAATACTAGTCTTATGTGTTACGCAGGTGTTTTAAGTACTATTTTTGACTTCGGTGTCGACCATTCAATTTTCAATATCTCTTACGTTCTGAAGCGCGCTCACTTCAGGGGAATTGTTGGGTGGGATTTACCGTGTTAGTTTTCAATTTAACAAAACTCAGTGATGACTGCATAATCTCTACTTTTTAATTCCCCACTACTACAAGGAGCTGTGTTGATTTAAATGTCAGGGCTATTTATCTCCCTTTGTATGTGACAAGAGGTTTGTCAATAAAACTACCTAGCGAGTTACTTATCACAGTGTAATTAATTATCCTTACCTCGGGTAAGTCAAGGGGGCCTGACACTTTCGTTAATTGTCGCATCGAGGAAGAAACTTTATGCTCTGGTTACCGTTAACCGTACATCTAACCTCGCTACCTTAGCTTGAGCAGCTAGCCTACTTGCAATACCTCAAAGATCAAAGTAATCTTAGGCGTTTTATTTTGAGAAAGTTGTGACATACACCACTACCGCTAATCGGTGAGGCCCAATTATTTAATCCACGAACCGACGAACGTTGCAAACACATAGACCGCAATGCTATAAGCTAACTAGCCCGCTAGCTAAATCTTAAGCGGCGCTAACGTCACGTAGAATTAAGCTAGCAGCCGTGTCCTAGCAGCTAACTGGCGCGTCGACCGTCCTCTTTCGGTGAACTCGTTATTTACCTGTCTGGCTCGTTGTACTGCATCGGCAAAAGCGTCGTTTTTCATCCCAGCACCGACTCCGTTCGTCGGCAAACCGCCGAAATCAGACATGCTGCTCACGAGGGGTAAACAGACACAGAGGGGGCAGGCTGGGTGGCTTTGGTCGGGTCGAGCTGCGCAGAAGCGGGAAGACTACACAGGAACGTAGAAAGAAGTGGGGGGCACCAATGTAAGTAAGTTAGAACCACGCCGGCAAATCTCAACTGCTTAAAAAGGACCAATCGGCCGCCTCGGCTTTCTCCTCCTCTTCTTGTTCTTTCGTCGTCTTTGTCACCTTCTTCTGGATTAAATGGTGGTTGGAAAAAACTGTTTTCATGAGCAATACCACCACCTACTGGAATGGAGTGCAAAAGGAAACTATAACGAACAAATACGTGTTTTTTTCCTCAAAATTGTCTTTAAAATGTTTAAAGTATGTTATGTAATGTGATGTACTTTTTCTATAGCCCTTTACAACAACCCACAGGGGACCAAAGTGCAAAATAAAAGCATGACAGAAACACAGCATTAAAAACGGATCGTAAAAGCAAATTCATGGAACACAAATCAAAGCATCAAAATACCAATTAAAAACACAAGAATAAAAAGTGAACAAAAATAATAAAAACTGTCACGCACTGCTGGGTATTAAAAGCCATTTTGAATAAATATGGTTTAAATTTGGATTTAAAAAGGCCCAGGTCAGTGATCAAGCCAATCTCAGGGGGGAGCTTATTCCAGAGTCTGGGGGTAACAACTGAGTCACCCCAGTGTTTATATCTTGACCTGGGAACGCTAAGCATAAAATGATTGGACGACTGCAAATCTCTGCCGTGCTTGCAAACAGTTCAAATTTCTGTTAAATAGGCTGTTTTCTGTAAAAACCTTATCTATTTCATATTTTTGCATGTTAAACTGACTACCCTGCTGTGTACTGGCAAAAGTTGGGACTCCGGACTCAGGACTCCCTGGTTTACAATACATTGGAAATGTGCCGGTTAGAGCCAGTCTTCACTGCCTTGAACCTGTTCTAAACTTCACAACTTCCAGAAGGATGAATAATGACAAATTAAGAACACGGTTGGTGTAATGGTTATTTGGCTTTTGCAGCAAGAAGCAGCAAAAAGCAGTAGAAGATGGATGGATGGATTATTTTATACAATATGTTATCATCTAAAATTAGGTCTAACTGCATATGAAGAAGTTCATTTTGCATTTCATTACAGATGCATTTGATGTACACAAGACAGCTAACGCTGAACAATTCATAAAGTGCTCATCGTCGCTGTGACAGTGCCCTGCAACCAAAAGCATCATGGCCAAACACAACACGAGGACAACGTGGCCTCTATCATAAAATGGAAAGAAAATAGCATTTGACAAAAGCAGCGCCATGCATGCATTTATTTGCATATACACCACAACAAATACTGACACCTCAAAATAGTTCATTGACATTTAACATCATTTCTTGTTTGTTTGTTGATGAAATGGTACGTTTTACACATACAGTTGGCTAAAAATACTATATGGCAAGTATCTGCATCAGAATAAATATGTAAATTGTGAATATTTTTGCATTAAAATCAGTTATCTGCAGTGACTTTACAAATATATATCTATGTATATATGCACACATCGTTGTTCTTAAATATGTGTAACATTTGTTTAAGACATGTCAGTCAAAAGTTCTGACTTGAACTTCACCTGTCTGCAGCGAGTTCAGGATCCACTTGCAGAACAGGGAAGAAGGTTTCAATCCGCTTTGCAGTCCTTTATCTTCTCTACAAATCACCTAGGAGAAAAATAATGCTATAGTAATGCAACATGGCTGCTCGAGTTGGTTACACTCCATTTTCATTCTCAGTTAAGCTCATGCAGTAGCAAAAGGCTACTCGGTTAGCTTCCACACAACTCCTGGTATGCACTGCAGTGCAGTAAATCACACACGAAACTCTTCACAGCAGTTTGGTGTTCGGGCGAAACTCCTCCAACTGTTCTGCTGTCACAACACGTGAAGTCGATCTCTTTTCCTTCCATGGTTCATTCTCCATTCAATTCAATACTCAACCTGAAACGTCAACACCTGCAATCACAAGACGGTCAAATCCTCATGCACCGCCCCAACACTTCTGTACGTGCACGTAGAGAAAAGCCACGCCAAACGATTGGCAGTATCTTTACCCTACCCCTTCTCTTTCCCTGCCCTCCTACCCTCAATGTCCACTCCCAGGACTATCCTTGTGTATTCGTAGACAACATAGGACACACTGACTGCAGGAATGACTTTCAGCAGGTTGGGGGAAATTCCTCTGTAGAGTCCAGCGACGCCCTCCTGAGTCACAATGTTCCGAAGCAAGGCCAACATGGAGGGTTTTGGGGTTCCCTTCTCTAAAGCTAATGGGACAGAAAAAGGGTGTTGTTCATTAAAACAGTCTGCTCTCTCACTCCACGGAACTACAAATACAGATTACTGGTTTTACTCTAAAGGAGGGAATATAATTGTAATTTTACAAATTACAAGATGCAATGAAAGGAACGTTAGGAGGAAGGAGAAAAATTGTTCTCAGCATTTGTTCTCACTAAAACTAACAAAGTCCAACACATTACAGAGGAGCCTGAGCCAGATAGGGATTCTCAAAAAAATATGAGTGTCATTAAATGGTTAGATGAGTATAAAGTGACCTGAGTGATCAAATCACAAGTGGACAGATTAAAGTAAGACTGTTCACACCTGGTTCTGGCTTCCCTCGCACTGCATTCAAATACACACACTGACCTCGTGTCCATCCACGACAACAAAATTACATTAATAACGTGCCTGAATGCACATATGTTTATGTTGTCGTGTCAGTGAGTGACGGTAGAGAAATAGGCAAATGAAAAGCCTTAGTATATAGAAATCATGTGGCAATAAGTGTTCATATTGTGGCAGTGGCTCCAACTAAATTAACATATAAATGCTGCCTTTAAGCTCACTGTGAAACTGCAGTGGGTCAGAGCGAGGATGTCAGTTGAGGATTTATGCTCATAAATGTGGCAACATGTGTCCTCATAACAACTCTTTTTGTGATTGGATATCAGACCTGTATTTAAAGCTGTCTGCACTTTATTAAGCTTCTTTTTATCTGTCACCCACTTGTATTTAGCTTGGTCCCACTCTTACCCTGTGCCTGCATTCGAGTGCGGATCAGTGCCAGAGGGTAACTCGCCAGCTGTCCACAGGTGCTGGAGACGGCACCGCAGCCGACCAGCACCATGACCCCTGGGTCGGCGAAACCTCTGTTTCTGTTCAGCCAGGAAAACTTCAGAGTCTGTGGAACATGGAGAGCAAGAAGATGATAAACAACGAGGAGATACAGGACGCGCTGGGAGGACTGCGTGCTGCCATGTCTCTCTGACCTCATAAACAGCCAGGTCAATGCCAGCATAAGGGACAATGCTGAGCATGTTCGGTAGATAACCCTTGTAAAAGGCGGTGACACCTTCTCTCTGCAGGATCTGTTTGGCACAGTCGGCGATTCCTGAGAACTGGCCTGTTTTTCTTAGTATCAGACGGGTCTTAAGCACCTGTAAGAGAACAAGAAGACATAGAAAAGTCAATTTCATTTCTAGACCACATTTATAAACTACCAAGGACCAAAGTGCTTTACAGAGTTAAAGGCACAGCAACATAAAAGGCATAAAACATAAAATCAGTCAAAACAAGAGTAGAACAGTAAAGAGTAACATAATAAAATGGTAAAATCTAGATAGAAGTATCTGGGTTGATTATAAAATGTTCAATGGTGGGGGCAGATTTAATTTCCATGGGTAACTTGTTCCAAAGTTTAAGGGCAGCTACAGAAAAGGCCAGAGTTTTTAGTCTGGATTTTTGGCACATCTATAAGCAGCCTGTTATTTGACCCCAGAGCTCAGGGCGGAGTGTGAAGAAGAAGTAGAGAGGTTCAGAGAGGTAATGGTGCCAAACTCTTAAGAGCTTTAAAAACCGACAATACAGTTTAAAAATCAATCCTAAAACGAATAGGAAGCCAGTGGAGAAAGAGCACCACAGGTGTGATGTGGAAAAGAGAGAAGAGGTAGGAGGACTGAGATTTCCCAATCCTTTATGAATGTCTTTATGTGAATATTACCCTGATTTTACCTCCATCGGGTAGATGGCTGTCTGAGCCACAGCTCCAGCCAAAGAGCCGGCGACAAACCTCTCATGGACCTGCAGATTTCTGGATTCATTACGGCCACGCATAATATTCTTGATCTATGCAGAGTTAGAGATTAAAAGAACCAGAACTTGAAAGAGCAATATGATCCCGAACAACTGAAAAAGACACAAGTCTGTCTGTTGAATACAGGCCTGTAGCCAGCAGCTGGTTAGCTTAGCTTAGCATTAAGATTGGAAATGAGGTAAAAACACTTAAACTGGTTATGTATTTATGTAAAAGATCAAAATCATAAACTCACTTACGCGTTACATCTAACATTTTTCAATCCACACATAAAAGCCAAAGACAAAAAACTATTCCTTCGTTTTTGGTTTTTGAAATGACAGCTTCCATTAGCTTTCATCGATTTCACCTGCTCATATGCTGTGAACTTGATTGCAGTCTCTGGGGCAATTTTAAGAACATTCATTCCGTTGCCTCTCCACAGTGACCGCAGTCCTCCCTCTTTCACCATGAACTGAAAACTGCTCAGGACGTTCCCTTTAACGACTAAGGAACCATGAACCTGGAAGAGCAGAGCAAGAAGGTTACCGTGGTTTGTAACAGCTGATGAAAATGGAAACATCTCACTCAGAGAAGATCATCCATGTCCACGACTGACCTGTCGGAAGACTTTGACGCGCTCCAAGGGCGCAGTTCCTGTCCGAGATACAGACCCAGCCATGGCTCCTGCCATCAACTGCCGCCACACATACCCAGACTTCTTCTCCTCCTCTGAAAATTCATCTGGGACTGTCAGCTGCTCACCTATATCCAACATCTACTGAAGTTACGGCGGATAGAATACGTTTGACGAAGGAGGACAATAAAAAGGAGAGAAGGAGACAGCGTTGAGCACAAAAAGTATACACATTGTTTCATATGGAAGAGTATTAGGGCAACATGTAAAAAAAAAGAAAGAAAGAAAAATAAAACAACATGAATTTTGAGATTAAAAAGGTAGAATTTAATCTCAGAATTCATGCCATTTTATTTATTTTTCTTTCATTTTTTTCCAAATTCTGAGATTAAAGTAAGAGTTCTGATTTTTTTCTCAAAATTCTGACTTTAATCTAGAATTCTGGCTTTTTCAGTCTTTTTTTAAAATTTCTTGTGGCCCAAAAAAAAATCATAATCCTGAGATTAAAGTCATAATTCTGAGTTCAATCTCTGACATTTATCGGATTCTGACTTTTTTCACAGAATTCATGCTGTTGTATGTATTTTTTTTTTTACATGTAGCGCTAATACTCTTCCGTAGTTCAAGGCATGTGTTTTCATGTGTACATAACCTCACCATCGATCGTTTCCAGTAGCGTGCCACATCCTCCATATTGGTGAGGGGGTTAAACAGGAAGTAGTCACGCCACTCATTCCAGTCAATGGTCATGGAACCATCCTTGTCCATACTAGGTCAAAGACACATGTAGATAGATGTTGAAAATTATGTTAAATTGGGAAATTATAGCAGAAAATAGAACAAGTTGCATTGGGCAGAAGCATAATTTTCTTGTGTAAACGTATAAGAAGACACTTTCTGGTTTACAACACTTCAACCTAACCACAAGACACAAAAGTGGGAAGTGCAGCCCTAACGGAAACATACAATACTCCGGTGTACATTTAAGTAGCCACGGATCTCAGTGAACATCAAAATATTTGACTGACAGAGCTGTTTGGATGCTCACCATGAGCTCCAATCATTTATCCTTTGTCTGTTTCTGATCTTTGGTGTGAATGAGTTCAGCCTCAGTTACAAAGGTTGTGTGGATTTATGGGAGTGGTTTCCATGTTCTGAAAAAATTTTTTGTCTGTGGTCCCTGATGCTATACGATATCAATATCAACGCATTGTTGGCAGACCTTAGCAAAATCCTGGTGGCATCCTTGAGGTTGACGTCCACTCCAATGGTACGCAGAGAGTGCTGGATCTCCGTCGCGTCTATCCGACCTGCAAATGACATCGCAGCACGGATATGAATATGGACAACTCAAATAACGGTGCAAAGTGTGGACACGTGTGTACGGACCATCGTTGTTCCTGTCGAGGCTTCTAAACATGAGTTTGAGCTGTTTTTCGTGGGTGCGAAGATAACGTGTGAACTCTTCAAAGTCCAGTACTCCATCCTGGTTGGTGTCCCCAGTCTTGACAATCTGAAAGCAGAGACAACAATTTGATGTACTGTACAGAGATCTGCTCCGGAGGCTAGCTGGAAGGAAATTAAAGTTTAGCCGATCAACACGGGGGGGAACATGAGACATCATATCATGAAGTTGGATAATTGTAAGAACACTTTATGATTAATTATTTAAAGCAGAGGTGACCCTCGCATCTGCAAAACTGCACCCTCATGCCGTCTGCAGTGTAAACCTCAACCTTGTCGTCTGCCGGTCAAATAACGCTACAGCATTTTGTGCATTTGAGAGTTTGCATTAATCCTTGATTTCTTCTTCAAACATTGCAAATACGGGTGATTATAGTAACCACACCACCCTGTAAACTAATCTCAACATTTCTTATTGACCAGCAAGTTATTTCTGACATAGATAAATAAATCAGTTACCAAACTAATCGATCAGAATCTGTTAAATATAATCCAACAAAGCTCCTTTACATCCACAACATGTAAGAAATGTTACAGAGGGAAAGTTTGGTGGTTTGGACAATGATGTATATGAAGGAAGACCAGGAGAAAGGTTATCATTCTCATCTTACAAAGGCCTGCTCCTCGTACCAAAATAGACAACATGCTGTGCTTTTACACGCATGCAAAACACACACACACACGGGTTTGTGCAGCTATTCTACTTAGGACACTGCATTGACTTCCACTCATTTAGACAGCCTAGACAAAGCTTTAACCCTAACCTTTACTGTTACCAGTTATAACTAACCCTAATCACAATTCACATTGTGGCGCTAAACTAAACCAGTTCTTCAGAAATTAGGTTTTGCCTGGTTTTGGTCTCAATGAGGACTACTGGTCCTGACAAGGTCAGTGCTTATGCCAGAGAAGGTCCTAGAGAAGTAATAAATACTTTTACTTTTACTATTTATTACTTAGTATATGTAAGTATACACACACAAACAACACACTCATATGCATTAACGTCTTCTTGGTTCATTCTTTTTAAAACAGACAGACAAAGCGAGACTGAGCACAGACAAAAACAGTGTGTATTTGTATTCATAATAAAGGTTTCCTTGGCTCTCAGTGTTGCACAAACACAACACGATGCCATGGATCAAGGTCAGGCCTTCATATAAACACCATTGATTCCTCCTCATTTAGTACAGTAACAGAGCAGGAAATCTATATAGAATTATTATTCTATTATTCACACAACCGTCACTGGATTAACAACAGATAACTGCAAATATACACGTCTCTATGCGAGTGTCACTGTCTCGAGGATAACACACTTTTTGGAGACAACAGATGGTGATTGATTGATCAGATTCTCCTGAGATCAGTTGATCTTTGATGCCATTCAAGTACACTGAGAATATTGAGAGAAGCTACAGCTACAGTCCCACAGCCTGCATGGTATTCCAGAGAACCAACAGGTTTGCTACCTTGTCTATGGAGCCTCTGGAAAGCCCTCGCTCTGCCAGCCCCGTCCGGAGTTCAAGGATGTCAATGTGTCCATCTTTGTTGAGGTCCAGCTGATCGAACAGCTCCGCATATTTCTTCTCCCTCTCGCGGTCGGGACCAGGGGAATCACTCTCCTGGCAGTGAACCCAGGGAAACCAAGTGTGTTGGCCTCCCATAGCTGCTGCCACTCAGAGTCACCTGCTGAGATGAAGGAGTATCGATTCAATCACTGCAACATCTCACACACACAGCAGTAATTATACCTGAGAAAGGCTTCAAACAGAAGCAAGCAGAAGTGATGTACATTTATTTAGACGTGTGGTTCCCTGTCGGGGATGTTGTCATATAGAAATATATGATATAGATCACATTAAATATCTAATATCTTGACTAGTAAACAGATACATATCGATATGTGTACATAAATAATATGGGTGATTATTTTAATGTGATTTCAGGTTTTATTTACACCCCTTGTGTTTTTGGTTTCTACCTGCCCGTGTTGTCAGGTGGGAGAGATTTCGTGTGAGTGTCGGTATTAATTCTGTCAGTGTATGAACTGTAACTGCGTTGCTCCACCCACAGCCCAGAGAACGCTACCCATCAAGAATCAGGGTTACATTATTAAAAAAGAAACATCAACAAAAGATTCTGATTCTTTTACACACACTGCAATTTTCAATTTACTTTACACACATTGTTATACGGTCTATAAAACTCATTTATTTCTCTCTGTGCCGTCAGATTGTTTTGCTTATTTTTAAGATAAGGGAGTCTTCTGTGCAAAAACGTCATTTTATGTTATGTTAAGTATTTTTTGTACAGGCTTATAAGAAAAAATTGTTGTCATAGCCTAAGAATAAGCCTTTTACGTGCATAGACTGTATATGGACGCAGTTGCCACACTAAGTCGTGTTGATTTGCGAACTGACTGACGTCTTACAGACATCACCTGCAACCAGTGGTCCTACTGGAAGATACCAGCTGTCAATCACACTGGTGTCCATTCATGTGTGTTGTGCTTTGTCGTCTGTTTTCCACTAAAAGGGGGAATATAATTTGCAAAACTGACAGCGTGTGCTCTCTGAATTTCTGCCCCACCAGTAGGTGGAGTATAAGCCCCGCTCACTAAGCAGAAAAAACATTTAGACAGCAGAAGAAGTAGTCACCAAGGACAGTCATCCGAGCCTCGAACCGGCTGACACCCCGACTCCCCTGTCCGACAGCCTGACTGAACCAGAAAGTGTTGGAGGGAGCTGTAGCATTGTTCTCTTCTTCTTTGGCAGGAATGCGTCCTATTCCCTGCTTCCAGACTTGTATCGCACCCGATGGTAAATTGAGAACCCTGACGCGATGGGCACTTTGGCACGCACAGCATGAGGGTGGCAGTATAAACCACGGGCTTTATAGTCAAATTGAGTTCTTTTTTAATCCAGCCAGAGTCGCCCCCTGGTGGATGTAGGCTACACTGTTCAAACCCAGAGGCGACATCCGTTTTAATATAAAGTCTGTGTGTGTTTATGTTTACTTTAGTAAAGGGTCTTGCTTTACAGAGGCCACCATATTGTGCCGCCATGTTTCTAACGCCGAACATCTTCTCCAATAATATGTGAAGGCCACCGTAGTCTCCTGACATGTTTGGGCAAGGAGTGAGTAAAGCCCTGCCTTTGTTACAATCTGCATTCTCACCAGTAGATGTCACTAATTCTCACAGACTGAACCTTTAAACTCGAGAAGAATACCATTGCTGCACAAAGTTCTTTAAATTGGAATCTTATCTTGGAAATATATCCCGGATTACACAGCATGACATGTTCCAGTTGGGATTATAAACTGCAGTTGTGTCTGCGTCCTCCTTTTCTTTATCTGATCAGATGCACACGCGGGGGACACGGGGGTCACAGCGACCGGACTCGGTGTTTACTGATTTAAAGACTAAAATCTTTACAGAGTATTTAAGTTGTGTGGGATTCACAACACAGGGCAGACGATAGAGACCAGTTTGTGACTCACTGTGTTGTGTGTTTATGTCCGGACCGACCCGCCGCCCATGTCACGAAGATGATGACAGAAGGACCCGAGACCAACGGGTCTGCGACACTGACTGACTGACTGACTGACGCGGATCTCAGCGCGGATCCTGGAACCAGATGTGACACCAGATAAGCAGCCCTCTCAGTCTCAACGATCCACACTAAGTGGTAAGAGAGTCACTCCGAATCCAGGAGCAGGAGAAGATCCGCGTCGCTCTGATTTCACAGCCACTCGGGAAACAGGAAGCGAGAGACAGACAGTCCTCACGCCCAATAGCAGCTCTCTCTCTCTGTGTGTGTGTGTGTGTGTTCTGGGACAAACCACTGACCTTGTCAGGACCAGTTGTGGGCGAAATTTAGGGTTAAGCATATATCTAAAGTCCGGCCCTCGGTCAGATTTGTGTTTTTTGGTTTTATTATGTATCAGTCACTCATTAGCTCAGCTGGTCAATTGTATGTCATTTGACTCCAGATGTGAAAGAAAAGCAGATTTCTGCATGGCTTAGATTTGGTTACATTGCCATTGAAGTGAGAATGAAATGATTATAAAACAGTGCATTTGTATGTAATGTTCAACATCTGGCCCTCATTAAACAATAAAAATATAAATGGACACCCCTTGACCTTTTATGGTTATAGTTAAGGTTAAGGTAAGGCGTTGCCTAATGGAAGTCAATACAGTGCGTGTGTGTGTTCTTGTTTTGGTGTATGTAGAACCTTCTAGCAGGCAAAGCTATTTGTCTTTCATTCTATTTATCTGTTCATTGTTGTAACTGGTATCAAAGCACTGTTGCCTTTAAAGTGCCTTTAAGGTCATCGTATCATTAGAACCTGTACGACTTGTCGGTTTTACAACCTAACTGACTGTACTTAGTAACTAACAAGATGCTGTCTAACTAACTTCAACTTAACTTAACTACTGCTTAACTGTGTATGTGGAATAAACCTTCAGAAAGACAGTCGAGTTGTGCCCGCCATACTTGTTCTGGTTACCCTTTCCAGAAGGGAGCATTGAGCTGGAAAGACCAGCCAGCAGAAATCTGGACAGTGTATTTGTGAGGACCAAAAAAAACGTATAAACCATAGGGAGTGAGGACATTTTGGCTGGTCCTTATGTCCCTTTAAAGAGCTTTTTGAGGGATAAGACTTGGTTTTACCATTAACATTTTATGCAATTTACCATTTAAATGATGGATTTTATGCATTCAATTGCATACACATTAATTCCAGTGCTTACTTGTAACGATTATCACAGTTTTTATACAATATCAATATTTTACTGAGTGATCATATGTATACATGCAAGTGATTTCATACATGCAGTTATCCCTGTCAGTCTTTCACACACCATGTTGGTGATCACTGGGCTCAGGAATGCAGTCTATGAGTGTCCTCACTGCGAATGCTGCACACACAAGTGTGAGAAAGAAGTTACAAATCTCATTTAATTTACAATAATCTGCAACTTCAAAAATGTCTTCCATCCATTTGTCTCTATAACACATAAAAACAAAGAATATCAAATAGAATAGAATACTGGGCTTTTGGACATGCCTGACAATATACTATACATAAAACATGGAAAAATATGAGCCATTACACATTTAAGTGCATTTTTATATATTTATTGTGCCGTAACATGATTTTCAGTGGTTACATTGAGCAGCACTTACTGCAGAGCCACGTTGAAGTTTATAAAAGCCAATATAAACTCACTAATCAAAACAAAAAGGAGCTGGGGAAAACAAGGTTTAAATATAACACACTGATATTGCCGTTATTGTAGAGATGCTGTGTTTAAGAACCACCTTCCCCTTCTTTTATCTTATCTCTTATCTTATCATTTTCAAACTGGCATAGCGGTTATCTGACTCCTCAGCACACCTGCTGCTCCCTCATCACTTCATTATCCTGTGAAAAACACTCACTAAAGACCAGCGGAGGTCTGTTGATGCTCCCTGACCAGTGACCACACACAGTAGATGTCCTCTCGCTTTAATTTCCCTGTTCCACACGCTTGACTTGCTTCGTATGCGTGTGTTGACAGGCGTACATGTTTGCGAGCATGCAAACCACTTCCCCGCTTCAGCTGCTTTCATCTTTTTCCAGCTTCCATGTCTGCACCTGCTGGAAAGGAGCAGATTGGCACATTAGATAACATCCAGTGAAACCTATATAAGAGCAGCAGTGTTCGGGAGGCCGAATGGTTGAGGAAACCTCCTCCTGTAATTAAATACAACAAAAGATCTTCTTTTTTTTTTTCCTTTGCTGGGTTTGTAAGACGTCTTCATGTGTAAGGGACTTTCATCCCTGCCATCTTCATGCCTGGAGAGGTAAGTGTTCATCACAAGTTTGTAATGTGAGTGATTTCTGCCGAGACTGGTGTCATTTCTTGTGTCTGTTTGTGCGTTTCAGGGCAAAAGGGATGCGGGTGAAATTCAGCCACCTGGCTGAGACGCACCACAAACACAAGTAAACCTCTGACTGTCACTGTTGTTTTAGTATCATACAGGACATGCACTCACAGTGACGCTGAACATTAACTGTGTCTGTCTCTGGTCTCAGGGTTCAGGATTGGAGAACTCCTCAGGACCTGGAGACTCTTCTGAACCACAAAGGTGAGACACTGTTTTCCCCCGTTATTTGTTAAAATTCTGTCATTATGATTGTTTTGAATAACAACTGTGCTTTTTCTGCTCCGACAACACGATATATCTGCCTTGTAGTCGTCTTTTCTATTTCCTCCATATGCAAATATGTATAATCATGCAAAGACAGCATTAAAGTGTAAATGTTTGCTGCATAGATTGTGCATGGATTTGTTTGTTTGTTAGGTGAAATATCTGAATCTGACCTCAGTCTAGGTTCTATTTAAACAGAAAAAAGCTGTAAAATAACACTTCATTATATACAGATTTTGTAAAATATAAAGAAAAATATTATATCGACATGATAAAATGAAGAAATTCTTCTCATTATAAATGAAATACTAGCTTGATTCCTACACTCTTTGACATGAAGACTTATTTACATTTCAGATTTCCAAAGGTTTAAAGATTTTCCTTTTTAAACATGATGCTTGGTTTTAACTAGGTTTTATTTTTAATATGCTCTTACCTATTAATATTGGTTTATGATTTGTTGTATATTGCATGTATGATGAATGACAATAAAGTAACAATAAACCTTGGAACAGGCACACCTTTTCACCAGACACCATTTTCTTGAGACACAAAGCAGGAGAAGTTGACATTTTAGGGAAAATATATAATACATATGACCCAAGCTGCTGCTTGTGACCTGGTTCTCTTTCTTTTTACACCAACTCTCTCCGACTCGTCCTCTTTTGTTTGTGTTTCCATCAGGTGGTCTTCAAGCATTTCTTGGGTTCCTGCGTTCAGAGTTCAGTGAGGAGAACCTGGAGTTCTGGCTGGCCTGCGAGGACTATGAGGTTTCACCTTCTAACCTGCAGAAGACCAAGGCCGGCAGCATCTACAGCCGGTTCATCAACCCTGACGCACCAAAGGAGGTCAGTTATTGTACAGCGTAGACTTTATTGTCACAGTGGGGGAAATTATTTTTACTCATCTGGCCTACTTGAGATCAAATTGTGCTGTATGTGGCCCCTGAACTAAAATGAGTTTGACACCCCTGGTGGTTAAAGGGTTAGGTCTGAAATGATCTTCTGTGCTTGCCTGATTATATGATACTGGAGACCAGTAGAGAAGTGCAGGAGACTTTACTGAAGCTACACCATTAGAAATATCCAAGCCTTTGTGGGGAGTGCATCTTCTTACAGACGACTTCCATGTGCACTTGCCATTGTTGGTCTCTGCGAATGCCCAGCTGCCTGTGGGAGTCCACATGTTGTATGGTCTGATTGTGGATGACCACTGGTGAATGACCTCCAAAGGACTTGGGGGGTCAAATGCACCATCCCCCTTGTTTTTGTGTGTGTTGGAAATAAGAGGATCATCACAGAATAGGAGAATTTGAACATCCAGTGATTCTTTTGATAACCTGCTTTCGCCCCCCATCTAGGTGAACCTGGATGCTGAGACTCGTGAGACTCTGCTGAGTATGATAGACTCTCCTTATCCCGAGATGTTCAAGGCGGCACAGCACACCATCTACACTCTGATGGCCAAAGACTCCTTCCCTCGCTTCCTGCGCTCTCATCCCTGCATAGAGGCTATTAGGGCTTTTTAAAAGGCAACAGTTTATCACCTCAAACCTGCTTTATAAGAAGTTGCTGATTAATCCGTACTGCTGGACATGTCGATTGTATTTTATAGTTTATTCTAGCACGTAGCTTTGTTTTGTGATTGTTTACCGTGTCATTTTTGTGCAGTTTGCAGTAACTGTGTTGACATAGAAACCTCATCTTTGTGAAGCTAACGTGTAGGTGCAACTAAATTATGCCTCTGTACTACATAAGCTACTGTACATTTGATAACAATATTAAAACTACTACTAAAACTGCTACACGCTTCTCTATACTCGGTATTTAATCTGGCAGCGATTTCTATGCTTAGGAGTGTTTTTGCATTCCTGGTGTAATCTGTGCATTAACCCTTAGTGCTCAGACACACCAATGGCAAATCGCCGTGGGAATAATACACACCTGTTTATATTGAAATCCCGGGGGGATGTATATACACTGTACGTTTTAACATAGTAATGGAAAAAAAGCAGCCAAAATGCTCTGTCTTCTAAGGGTTAAGTCTGAATTTTTGCTAATTTTTGCTCATTTAAGTCACCCGTGATGAGTTATTTTATGTATAAGTATGTGTGTTAATATTGTTCACTGTTCTTGACCTCAGGATACACTGGCTGAGAGCTCAACACAGTTTAATTTAAATGACTTGCAGATACAGAAAATATAGTCGTCAATTTGTCGACATTCTGAAAACAGAAATGTGCATCAGGAAGCACAGATAGGAAATACAACAACTTACATTAAATATTTAATTACTGTAAAACATTGGTCACATTGAAGTTGGGTCTTGTAAATGTGAAAGAATTTTTGTTATTTAATTTGGTGTGGGGGAAAAAAACTAAAGACTAAATCAGATTACTGCAGATGATCAGAATGTATTCAGTCATCCAAACTTTATTCCCAGGTCATGTTTCCCCCAGCTAACAAATACATTTTGAATACCATTAAATATTTGCAGAAAATGATCAAAAATGGCTAAAATTACACTTAAAATGTGTTTAACACATTTCGATTAAATGTTGAAGTCCTCTGCCACAATGACTGTGAACAGTGTCACAGCTGGACTGGAATAAAGTGAGGGCTCTGGTACAACTGGTTTAACAGTCACAATTTCCATGCTTTAGTTTCACAATGCAAGCTAATACAAAACTGTGACTCTTAACTACTTCTCAAAAACAAAAATGTCTCTCTCTCTATAGGCCTCTTTAAAATTAAACAGAATCACAAAAATACAATGCAATGATTCTTATATCAATTCCATTTTAAGCATTACGTGGTATGACGTGGCTAATATTTTTGTGTCCATGTTTGTAGAGAGTGAAGCATTCCATCAAGAACTCAGGTATTCCTGAAGTCATCTTTGGAGTTACAAGGAAACTGATGTGCAAGTCCATCACTTGTTGCAATACACACCTCTATGATCTGCAGCTATTAGGTGGTGCATCTGATTCCTATTTGGAGCTCTTTCCTGGTCGTGCTGCTCCAGCGTGGCCTTTATCGCTGGGTGCTTTAACCACACTCAGCCGCTTGTGGAGGGAGGAGCTGGCCTTCTGAGTCACCTCCTGCTCTATCTTGTTCCTGATGGCGACCTCCAGATCCTTCAGGAAACAGCAGCATTAAGGTTAAGATAAGCAAAAACAGGGCCCACTGTCACTTTTCCTCACACGCTTTCCTCACCTTGTTCAGTTTCTGCTGCTGAATCACTTTAGACTTCTTAGGTGCAATGGCCCTGCCTTTACAAAAGAAACAAGAAATCAAAGAGATCAAATTTCCAGATATTCCAGTTATTACCAACTGTTTATGACATAAAACTATAAATACAAAATAAGACCGAGGCCTGAACTGTACGTTGTTAATTGTAAACGTAAGGTACCAAATAACAGTTCAGTGTTATCTGAAAATGATTATGCAAATAAATACATTTCCATTGTTACCCTGACATTTATGCAATTAATCTTACATTCAAGGTGTTGATTGAAAGTGTCTTTTTGGACAAATTGCTTTTAGTGTCTTTAAACCCAGTTTTCTGTACGTGGCCATGGGTGGTTAACAGATCATCCCATAAACATGATGAATGTTTACACTAGAGCTGCAGCTAACTATTACTCTTTAAAATCAATTAATCTGTCGATTATTTTCACAACTAATTGAGTAATCATTTGGTCCATATAATGTTCGAAAACATTAAAAAAACGTAATGTAAGTAAGTCATTTTACTTACTTACATTCAAGTCACATTCGAGTAAAAAAAAATTTCACTGGAAACTTTGGCAGTGAATGATGAGCACAGACAGGTGAATGATGACGACAGGTGAACTGGCGTTAATTAAGTTCTCATTAAAGCCTTAAAAGATAAAGTGGAGAATAACTGAACTAAACAGACAGATATTCCCAGTGTAAAACCCAGTGTGGCCTGCACGTGTCACACGTTTCCCCTGCTCCAACACACCTGAGAGAAACACTTCTGTGGCTGAAATTTAAATGTAAACAACAACGTTTGTTCTGCTGGACACGATAAACACACAGGGGGTCGTTTGCATGCAGGCCACACGTGGATACTGATAGACTACACATAATTGTCTCCTCAGAGACTCAAAGACGAACAGATAAAGATGCCGGCGTCATACCTCCTTTCTTTGGGCCTTTCAGTTTGCTCTGGTGCTGTTTCTTGGAGACTCCGGGCCGCTGGGCTTTAAACTTCTGCGAACCTTGAGCCATGTTTGCTAACCGGAAGTACACACTGGGTCACGCTGCGTCTTCTTCCCATGCTTGTTCCGCGTCCGGCAGCCTGGCTATGTTGCCCCCTACTGGTGTTAAAGCGTACTCAAGATTTTGATTTAGATGAATGGTTTGCCCAAAAAGCTGTCACAATGATAAATGTAGTTATTATTTGGGGTAAATATCTTATTCATAAAAACAAATGGAAAAAAACCACACTAGTCTTAGTAGTCTAGACTCAAAAATGATTTGTTGTTCTGCTGTTCCTGTTTCTCAATTTGTTTTACGGCTACTGTTTTATTTATATACATGCACCTTTGTTTGTATGAAATTGGATGCAGATGAATGGAATATATCTGTGTACATACACATTGATTGTATAGTTTCATATGCAAACCATTGTTTCCTTAACCTAAATTGAGTTTTGCAAATTTTAAATTGTTTAATTGCTTGCATTAACGCCGCCCGCTGTTTTGTTAGAAGGAGACGAGCACAACTCTTTTTAATGTGGTTTTTATTCTTTTTTTTAACTGTATGATGTGAAAGAGAAATCTCAATTGATTCATGACTGCACTTTACAGCATTATATTCATATATAGATATATATCTATATATAGATATATCTATATATAGATATATATATCTATATATAGATAAACAAAATCCAGTCTGAACTATTGCAACATGTTACAAAAGTAAAACCCAAATCAAGTGATTATCAACGATGACAATAACATACTTTGCACTTAAAGAGGCCATCTGAACAACACTCCTTCCATGGTCACTGCAGGTCATCGTACTAATCGATGTGATAAAAATGCAAATACTTCGCTTTGATTGATCAAATTATTGTGGAAAACACTTTGGTACCCAATTTTTCATCACGTTTGGTATAGTTTTGAATTCAGTTGATTTTACTGCTTCTTAATAAACGTGGGGTAAAAACATAGAATGCAAACAATGCAGCTGTAGAATTTAGGCTACTGTACTGTTTAGGCAAACTGAAACTGAAAGGATCACTTTAGGATCAAGATAAAAACACAAGCGAGAGGGGAATATTTTTTGTACTCGTTGCAACCTGTCAATCTGCTTCTGCTGCAGCCTGGCACATTAAGTGCATATGTTCGTGCATTTCAGCGTTTTGAGTCCGTGTAGGCAGACGGAGAGGTAGTGTGTACGGTTGAGGGGGCCTCCCCAGTGTTGTGTACTAATGGCCTAGTCACTAGGAGTCACAATGTCATGAAATAAAAACAACAAACCACAGTCAAACAGTTAATAATCGTGAGGTACAGACAAACAGAGTCTCATACTTCTTTAAGTCTTAGTAAGAAATAATCACCGGTGTGACGGCCACACAGTTGCTACATGTATCCGAAACGTGTGATGTCTTAAACTGTACAAAACAAAAAAGAGAGAAAAGTCAAACACACAAGTGTCTTTTCGTGCTTGCTTGTGTGTGTGTGTGTGTGTGTGTGACACCAACCAGCATCTTTGAGAGTTGAAGTGTAATAGGTGATCGGTGAGGGTGAAAAAAATTGGTGAGGAAGCGTATATAACAGCTTTTTTTTTTTAGAGATATGGGGCAATGATAACGGCAATTATCCACAACATTAGGCAACATTGATAGTGGACCCTCTCAGTCTCAGTGGTGCTGTACATCAGAAAGGTGTTTTTTGTGTATCTGCCAGAGCAGGATTAAGTCAACATAGGTGTCGTTTGTGTGTTATGTGATATCTGATATCAGACTCATTAAACTGGGACATTCCAATGCTCCCGACTACATTAAAGGTCCAGTGTGTAACATTTTTACTGGCAGAAAATGGGATACTGCAGATAAGTATACACATGTGTATTATTGCTTTAAAATAAAACTGGTTTCATTTTCATTGCCTTAAAATAAGTGTTTTATATGTACTTTAGTATTCCTTTAAGTTTTTAGTGTGACTGAAGTTTAGTCTACTAGCTCGATTCGAGTAGTTTTTAGACATTAAGAAAGCTGAATTATTGTCTTAGTCGGACTAAAATCTGACTGTGTGAGTGATTGTGAAACACTGGACCTTTAGCTAGTGACGAGCAGTATACCAGAAGTCCCGCAAGGAGCCGTTGGCTGTAAGAGGTGCATTGTGGGCAATGTAAGCACAGGTGAGGCTGAGGATTAGTTTCTGGAAGTTTCAACTTCTGGATCCTGTCGAAAGCAATTTATCAAATACAGATTAATTAACAATAACTGATGATTTACTAATTATCATATGTTTATTTGATTTTATACTTGCACACAAATATATACGATTACAAACCAGGATATGGTGGGTTTACATGTCACAGTAGTACGGGGGGGTGGGTTCTACTCTAAGTAAATTCACTGCCTGAGATTTTTTTTTTTTCTTTCCCGGGTCTCATTGAGCTTGATGAGATGATGGCGTGGCTACATGACACTGATCAGGGTGTAGGAGAGGACTGAGGGACTTCAGTGAGCTGTTCTGGTTCTGCACCTGTAAGGCAGTGAGCAGTGTGGGCACATGACTACAGGAACTCTGCGCACACACACACACACACACACAGAAAAACTTTCGTATGACAGTGTTTTAAAATTTATAACAGTCAACGACTAACGGGTAAATACAATGATTTGTGACAAGATGTTGACTTTCAACTACAGAGAATGTGGGCACACGATGCAGGGCTGCAATCGGGGATGAGCTGATACAATACTGATACTGACCAGAATAACTGGTCTGTAAAACAGAAAATCCCCCCAAAAAACATTAATATCCCATCAATATTCAGTTAAGGAGAAATGTAAGCCTCCATGTCATGTGACCAGAATGTAAATAAGGGATGCAGCAATCATGAGCGCTATGTGGATTTATTTTAAGTGGAAAAAATTGGTATGGGTAGATACTTAAGGTTATACATTATTAGTATTGAAAAGTGGTATCGAGTCATCTCTAGCAGCAATTTTTTTTATTTATCTTTCTTTATTAATCAAGTGTCAAAGTGGTTATAACTTCCAAAAGGCATTTGACATTTACAATTGTTGTTCTCCCTGATTTTTTAAATCAACTAGTTTCTTTAATACGCACAGAGAGATTTGACCATATAACATCAATCCTGGCGTGTGAGTTTAAGAATTTAAGATTTGACTCCTTGTTTATAAAGCTTTAAATGTTCTGACCCCCCCCGTCTATATTTGATTCTCTTACTCACTATAATCATAAGGTGTATTTACATTGTTCAGTATTTGTATAATTATTTATCTTTATTGTCGTCAATGTTGTATTTTTATGTTTTTGGCTACATCTTATAGTACCGTGTTTTCATTATGAGTACCATTTGGATCCTTCAAAATCGCCGGCATTATTCGTTTTATTGTAAAGCAACTTGTAACTCTGTTTTGAAAGGTGCAATATACATAAAGTTATTATTATTAACAACAACAACAACAACCACCACCCTTACATTTACAATGACGGACTGAAAAAAAAAGCATGCATGGTAGGTATTTTTTATAGAAGGAAAAAAACAAACAAAACTAAAAAAACGTTTATAGTCGATCCAAAGTGGAACAGATTATAGCTTTTAGCACGAGATGGAAATGTTGAGAGGTTCATCTCCCTCTTATTCCGGTTTTCAATCCTGATTTTGGATATCCTCAGAAAACGATGGGGGACTAGAACTGTCAGCCTGAACATGTCCTTAATGTCCACGGCCCTAAGCTGTTGAGGGCTGAATAGAAATGAAGTTTTCCCTTCACTCTTTTGGAGCAGTGCAGTAGAAATACATTCTGAATTGAGCACAAAAGGCAATAAGTGACTGAAGTCCACCGATCACAGCAGGTTCATCATCTGAGCTGAGTGATACATTCTGACTGCTGGTGGAATCACCTTTCACCACCATGGTGTGTTTTCAGATGAAGAGCTTTTTCTACAGTATGGGGGGGGGGGGGAAAGGACAATTCCCATCAATCTTAAAGGAATAGTTCACCCCAGAATAAAGCTGCTGTTCACACAGGAAGTATGACTGCTGCAAAGGACTTTGACATTGAGATCATCTACTTTTTAAATATGTCTCTGTGTGCTCAACTAAACACCATGACTTGAGTGTCAAGTTGTGCCTTGGATCGGTCCTGCAGCAAATATTAAAATTCATTTTCATAAATTCAAATTTGTTTGTGACATATTTGACATTGACACTGAGGTCAAAGATGGTTTTCACTCACAGTATGGCTGCTCTAATCTGACAACATGGGTCCTTAAATGAAAAGAAAGACCTGCTGTAAAAATGGATCCATTTCTATAAACACCTTATGTCACCACTGTCTTTAAAATGTGCATTCATTTATATTTTTGATAGGAAACAAATCAGTCAAATAAGTGGAGATTTTGGGCAATCAAAGGACAACATGAACATTCATTTTAAAAAGGTTCAGTGTATAAAATTTGAGTGAAATCATTTTAATTTGAATAATAGCTACACTTCATTTTCCCTCTGAAAGCTTTAAACCTCTACTAATGCATGACTTATATTCAAAGCAAAGTGACATTTTTAGTAATTGACTAATTGATGAAAGCGTCAGAAACTTGCGAGGTCAACAAATGTTTAACCCTTAGACAAACACAGAGCATTTAGGCATTTAGAAGGCTTTTCGTCAGATAGGGCCGTTTATATTTATATCATATTGCCGCCATTTTGAACCACCACATTTTTACGACAGCCCACAATGAACGAACTTAACTTATCTTACGAGTTCTGATGCAAACTGACGGCTACGAACGAAGGTTAATGCCCCCAAAATGACATGGGTGCCTCTTTGAAGTGTAACAGCTAGTGTTGTTATAGTAGTTTTGTTGTTTTTTTGTATGTGCACTAACATTAGTAAAGTCTCGACTGCCAAGTGACGAGATTAGCAATGTGTAATTTTGGGGTGAACTATCATTTTAACATTGATGCTTTTTACAGAGCGTCCTGTGCGGCGCGGTGAACATCAATACGATGGCGGTGTGATTCTGGTTAACACAGGAGTATGAAATAAAGAGTGAGGTATATTTACAGCCATGTTTTGTCATAGGCTTCAGCTGACAAACGATAGACAAAATTCTAGTTTGTTTTTTTTTTCTTCAAAATTTTTTGCCACACAGGATAAAACGTGTGAGAGGAAATATCACCAAAAAAGTCTATGAGCAATAAATTTTGATTTTTTTTTTCCACCCACTACAAAAAATTGTGACATAGAAAACTACAGAACTTAAATGTTAATATAACATTTCTGATGTCAAATTTATTTTTAAAATAACCACATATTTGGTTCAAATAGCAGTACACTTTACTAGCAGGGGTTTGTTTTCTACATATGTACATCTTACCAGCAAGGACACGTATATTTACAAATGGGTAGCAGCATTTTTAGAAACCATGGCGAATCAAAAATCACTACTAAAAGAACATCAGTCAAGCCTAAGCCTTTTTGTTTGTTTGTTTGTTTGTTTGTTTGTTTGTTTGTTGAAGAACCCCTGAAAAACTACTTCAGTAATGACTCATGAAAACAGTCTGCCAAATAGAATTTCAGAAAGAGAGTGCAATTCAGAGCCAATAGTTTGTTGTGGGGGCAATTTTGAAGGAAAACAAGGCAGTGAGAGAGAGGAGGACGGACAGCATGGAAAACCTGGAGGACGTGCGTGATGGAGACACCTCACAAAAAGACGAATGAAAGAGAAAAGAGAGACCGCACACGTGTGTGTGCGCGCGCGTCTGCTCGACTCTGCGGTGAAGCATTTGTGTGTGTGTGTGTGTGTGTGTGGGCGAGTGAAAGACTGAACATTTCAGTGTGTGTGTGTCGTCTTCTCCGTGCACCACTGACGTGTAACAGTGACTGTGCCTTTATCAAAATTTAATTACAACAACCATGACCCTTTGAGTGTGTGTGTGTGTGTGTGTGTGTGATGTTAAGGTGCAGTGGTGCACACGGACCAGCAGGAGGTACTGAGCGGCTCTAAAGGGCAGTGAGGCGGCCGGTGAGCGCAGCCTGGAGCTCAGAGGGGAGGAAGACTCCCAGCTCTGTGATGATGCCTCCTGTGATGAGCTGGTGAGGAGTCACGTCAAACGCCGGGTTCCAGACATCGATACCTGCAGTAAACAGTCGGGGATGAGTGAGGTGGTCAGGCATTCAAAAAAAAAAAGAAAAGATGAAAACCAATTAGGAGAAAATCACTGTGTGTTAAACTGGTATTCCATTGTTTTAAACACAATCTTCTACTTGCTCCAAATTATTGGTATTATTAAGGTTTGAGCACATAGTGCGTAGAACCCTTTTGAAACTGAAGGAGTTATACTTCTTCTTATTATTATTTTTCCTCCAAATCAATTGCATGTTTGAGGGCCTGAACATACCCCAAAACGCACGGATTCTTGACCTAGACCTGGTGAAAATGTGAAAATCTGAAAGTGGCTCGGGGAATGTGGCAAAACTTGGAAGTGGGAGGGGCTAAAAACTGACACAAAAAAAACCTTCTATTAGGTCATCTGCTGTCAGGTTTAATTATTACTTTTATTATAAACATTAGTTGCAGCCATAGTACAGTCCTTACAATAGCTTAAATATTTCCATCACTCTTTAAAATCAGTATTATGAAAGTTCTATTCATGATAATTCTGGTTGCCTTTTAATGACGCCATCCGCTTTACCCGTCTATGCTATACGGCAAACACCCTTGACTTGACTTGGTGGTTAAGACGTCCTTGTTTTGATTGAGAGACCCCTGGTGGCAGAAATGACATACTCTGCATTTAAATTTTAGCTCATACATTATTTTTCCATGTATAATAGTGTATATCCTGTGAGCACACTAAGTGAAATTCTATTATAATCGCTTCATCCGCTGCCGACACTGACACAAGATCAGTGTTGGCAGATAAACTATTAGTCGCCGTCCAGTGTGACAGGAAAAGTTAAGGAGAGACAAAAGTAACCCACAAGCAGACGCGCCGCTCTGCACCTCTCCTGGAGCATGTGTGCTCATTAAATGACTGTGCTTTAATTACTGCGATGTCACTTTACACCTCTTTTTTTCCCCCCCCCTGGCAACATAATTATTGCCCAATGATCTAAATTCAACTCTCACCTAAAAGTCACATACCCGACGTCCAACGCCAAGAACAGGAACTCAGTCTTTGAGATCTTTGTGCTCCCCCCTCTATCTCAGATTTAACAACCAAAGTCGAAAATACAACGGGAAGAAAGACATTAACATAAAAAGGGAAATTGGGAAGGAGGTGGGATGCAGATAAACTCTGATGCATGAATAAAGAGTTTATATAGATTTACAGAAAAGCATCCAGATTAACTCATTTCAAAATGTGAGATTAATTAGTTTATCTATTGACAGCCCTACTAGATTGACATTATTCCATTCCATTTATTATTTTAAATGAATGTCTTTATCGTGGATCCCTCTAGATATTTGTTTAGTGCTCAAGAAACAAATCTTTTAAAAACAAATAAAAACTGAATTCTCAAGCACAAAGTGTTTTCTGCAATCGGAGCCTCTCACTTCACTAACCACACAATGTCTCTGCGCAGGTAATGTGATTTCACTAAGTGCCGTCCGTGCTTTATATAACATCTGCAGCCTTGCACCTTCTTTCACTTAAGCACTTAAATGCCACGTGACTTCAACTGAAGTCAGAGGGTGCAAAGCGTTCGGGGCTGAGGTCAGACACTGGGTACGGGCCACGCTCATCCATCTTTCTGAAGCCTGTTCCAATATCAAATCACTGGATTTAGCTGGGATTTTTTAAACCCAGGTGAAGCTGCTCACACCTGTGTTTTCTGAGCGTCAACTGAGACTCAGATGTGCCAGAAACAGAAAAAGTTAGAGAAGGAAAAAACCTGTTTAACTCTTCTGTTACCATTCTCTTTGTTATATCTAGAAAATTCAAAAACTATGGACTGGTGGATCTGTCCAGGATATATATATATATATAAAAATTCTATTATTGTTTCCTTCCCCAGAACAAGTACCACTCACATCCCACACGTCTTACCCTTTGCTGCTATGGGGACTCCATTTATACTGGTGAGCTCCTCAGGGGGTCGCACTTCGATGATGATGTCTCTGCCGCTCTCCAGGCTCAAGTCGCACGACGTGCTGGGTGCAGCCACGTAGAAGGGAATCCCATGGTGCTTCGCGGAGATGGCCAGTTGGTACGTGCCCACCTTGTTGGCCGTGTCCCCGTTGGCAACCACCCTGTCTGCACCCACCACCACAGCTGGGAGAGGAAGAGAGAAAATGCAGAGGTCGATGGATAAGCAGCCGATTATAGACAAATGACACATATTTGTTCTCAGAAACTCAAATGTTGCCACTAAAAGGCGAGACGGGACCATGTGGTGGAGAAGCGGCATCACTCTCAGCCCGTTTCACAGAAACTGGATGGATGTTTCAGTCACATTGACTCTATTCCCATCACACTTAATTGCATTTACCTCCTCGTCCATGAAGCGTAAAATCATGTATGAGATACATTAACACACAAAAAAACAATAGTCTGCGTTTCCACTGCGTTTTTTCATACGCAAGCAAAAACACGGATGGAGCGAGTGACGACACAGACCTGTGATGTCCATTTCTCTCATGGTGAGAGCCGCCATGCTGTCCGTGATAAGCGTGGCGGGGATTCCCTCCGCCACTGCCTCATACGCCGTCAGCCTGGATCCCTGGTTGTACGGTCTCGTCTCCGTGCAGTACACGCGCTTCAGCCTCCCCAGCGCGTGGAGGCTTCGCACCACGCCTACACACAAACACAAACACAACCACTCGTTTACAGTGCCAGTCATATTTCAACAATGCTTCTGCGCAGTCACACCCGCGGCCTTCAGTCTCACCCAGTGCAGTCCCATATCCAGCTGTGGCTAGTGAGCCGGTGTTGCAGTGTGTGAGGATGGTCACAGAGTCCCTCGGGACGCCGGACAGGATGTGCTGTGCGCCGTTGTTGCCGATCTTCCTGTTGTCATTGACGTCGCGCTCCAGCATGTCTTCGATCCAGGCAATGACACTGTAGAGAGGTGGGACATTTAGAAGGTCGCACAATGTATAAATCATTGTCAGGATTTATACAGTGTTTCTTTACACCTTTTCCACGGTCACTTTCAAGGGGGCATTTTTAAGGTTTTCCAGTAGCTTTCCAGTAGCTTACTGCTGTGTTCACTTATATGAAATACATACATCCACTTATTTAACCATTTAAAAAGAGATGGCACACAGTCACTGGCCACACTTGATGCACTGCTTAGTTTATCAGTTGAAAATATCTAATCAGACCCTCACCTGGCAGCAACCTGATGCATTTCAGTGAGTAAACATAGTCAGGATAACCAATAATTAATCGATTATTAACCGATTACTTAATGAGTCGACAACTATTTTGATAAGCTTTTTTTATGATTAAAACAAGATTTCTGAATGTTTACGCTTCTTAAATGTGAGTATTTTCTCCATTTCTTTGCTCTGGATAACAAAGAAATTATTAAAAGTGAATCATTTTGGTTTGTGGACAAATTTGAGACATTTGAGACAAGACATTTGAGAACATCATCATTTCCAGATTTGACAAACACCGATCAACATTCTTTAAGGTTTTCTGACATTTTATGGACCAAAAGATTAATCAAGAAAATAATCGACAGATTAATCATTTAAGAAAATAATCGTTAGTTGCAGCTCTAGTTGACATAGGGTGATAGGCGGGGTCACACCCTGAACAGAACGCCAGTCGATGCAGGGACACACAGAGAGACAATCAACCACTCACATTCACACCACACACACACACATACGGTCAAAAAAACAGAGTGTCCAATTGACCTAATCCCCATATTGCATGTTTTTGGACTGTGGGAGGAAGCCGGAGAACCTGGAGAAAATACACACACACACACCCACACACACACACGGGGAAAACATGCAAACTAACCACTACACCAACCGTGTGGCCCACAATCGGACTAAAGATAAAAAAATGGCTCCATCTGCCTGTGTGGACATGACCATCAGGTCTACGGTTACAATATGGCTGCATGTTTCTATTTATCCTTCCATCTAAAATGCCATTTATTTTCTTCTCCATCTCCCGTCCATGACATCAATGTCTGGTTTCCTCCATTTTGCACTTGTAAAGAATCGACCCCCCCCCCCCCCACCACCACCACTTTTGTTTGGTCATTTTGGCAGTCGTGGATGCAGATACCGTACCAGTCTGTTATATATTGACTATTCCAGAGTAAAATAGCACAAGCTCAACAGTTAATGACTCATTCTCTATTAGTTTTTAGCTTCACAGTTTCATCATAACATTCACAGCCCACGATAAGAAGAAGAGAGAGAGTATATAGGTTTCATCTAAAACCAGGATCAATAGAACTTCTTTTTCCCCATTCATACCGATACTGATCTTAACTCCAGTTATCTGCTGGTATCAGTTCCCGCTCCGACACTGGTGATTTAGGCCGTATTCACACCCAATAGACTGCTAGATTCAGTTCAATTGGGTTGTGTGTTCAACATTCAGCTGGTCCGAGTTTGTTTTCACACTTCCGCACTTCCAAACAAACGAACAAGGGTTCCATTAAGAAGGAGCTGGTGTGAACGCAGCCTTATTTCCCCCATAATTAACGTCTGTATTTCATTAAAAAAAACAAAACTGTACATTCTGTCAGTCGGTCACATCTGGTTAAACCCTGATCTTCTAAACCAGGACAGGATTCTAATATAACACATCATCGCATCGATGCGTGACAGTTTTACAGTCCTGAGCAAAAAAACACGACACAGGACATTTCTTGTCACACTGCTATTTGCTATGCAGTGTTGCTTTAGGTGTGCGGGCTTCCCAGTTCTCACTTGACGGGTGTCCCGATAACTTTCACAATTTTTTTCATTTTTCCCCCAGAAAGACACCGTCAGCTGGTGTTGGAGCGGGACGTGCAGGAGCTGCAGGTATTATTAGGCAACGGCACCATATTAGCATAGCATGAGCGGAGATTACATCACATTTCCACTCTTGACTGATGACACAGAAGCAGCTGATGTGCTGGTTGTTTGCCGGTAATGAGTCTGTGGGCTTTAATGTTGCCCTGTGGAGGAAATAATAATTTTACCGGCGCAAATGCAGTTCCTCTACAGTCATGTTAACGACGACTTTATGGAACATAAAACAGTGAGCACCTCTCATTTAGAGAACAGTGTTTTAATATTTGAAAACCGACCCAAACTCCATGTCCTGTCAATGTTTGGATCCACACATTTACTGTATGTGAGCCGGGCGGGTTTTCCCAAGCATAAAATCCAATATATTGCTTTATTTATTTCAAAGTGGGTACCCACTTTCATTTCCACAAACAATAGAAGAACTAGGTCTATACAATTCTGTTTTATTTCCAAGTAGGTGTTTTTCTCCACTTTATAAAAGGTTGGCTAAGAACAGCAATGAAATGTCAACAGTTTTAACGATCACTATTTTGTATATAGTATATCTATATTTTATGGGTCAAATGGGTTTTGCGGCTCCAGATTAATTTATTTGGGTGGAGAGGTGCACATAAAAGGCTCTTTGCATAGTAAAGGTTCCCCTAACCTTAACCGGTTAATGCCTAACAATAAAATTAATACAACAACTTTGATTCAAACCGTAGCCCTAAGCATGAGTAGTTCCTCAGAGATGAAGGTTCTGCCTCACAAGGACCAGGCTGGACTTTACTGGACGTACTGTATTTGGCCCAAATTCACTCATGGATGCAAGTCCACCGTTCATTCAAAACATGGGAATCCAATCCAAAAAAAAAAGAAAAAAACTATCCAAACATTATCAATATAATGACGACAAGTGACAAGGCTTTTTGTCCAAATTCTGATCATCCAGCTTGGTCTCTGGGTCTCTCGTATTACTGGAGCCAGCTCACCTTTCTCGAAGCTGCTCCGAGTTCTTCTCCATGCTCTCGTTCTCAGCAAACTCCATCAGCTCGCGGGCGGCACGGCCCATGTTGACCGCGGTGGGCCTGGCTGAGGTCAGGTGACACAGAGACTCCCTGATGAAGGTCACAGGGTCATCCCCGCCAACACCTGCCCGCAGCTCCACAGCCAGGCTGAGGCAACCGACGATGGCTATGGCAGGGGCGCCGCGTACCTAAGACACAAGAGAGGACAGTTGGGATCATGGTGAGAATTTTAGGGCTGTACTTTCCTTGTATCTGTGTCTTTGTGTGTGTGTGTGTGAGAGAGTGTGATAAATGGCCCATCAAATGATGGGGGTTGGGAAATTGTTTATTCCTTGAAATTTCTGGAAAAACATCATGAGGTCAAGGAAAGATGACGTATAAATATTACGATCATAATTCTCGGGGGGTTAAACATCGGCATATTATTATGACATGAGAAGGAACATGATTAAAACGCAAAGGTAACTATTTCACAATCTGTTTTATCTGCTCTGAAACATTCTTTGTGAAAGGAAAACGTGGTTAAACATAGGGGTGAACAATGAATCAAAGTTTGCTTGAAAGTGCAATATGGTGTAATATGGCGCAATATTTGTTAGTGCCAAAATGTGTTTTAAATATACCATATTAGATTAAATATTGTCCTGATCTTGTGTCATCAGAGACAAATGGAAACATCCTGGCTTCACTGGCCACAATACTGCAGCCAGTATACAGTATCCACAAAATACATTTTCATTGTGTGCTGCAAACTGTGTTTATGTTTTGGTTTGGGGTCGTGGTCAGTGGTAATTCAACGCAAACGGTGCCAGCAGAGCGGGCTGAACTACGCCAAACCTAAAAAGCCTCGGTTCCCCTCTCAAATATGGCTCAACCAAAGGAGAACACAATTTCACTTTCTGTCTACGCCTGTCGACGGCACGAGAAAACTAAACAAATAATTCAATATTGATGAAAATAAAATGAGCGTGCAATGCTGTTTTCACACCGGATGCAAATTTGTTGCATCACGCCACGGGATCATTTTGTGACGGAATGGGAGCACGGGATGTAAGTCGCCATATTTTAAACAGAAGTAACAGGCATTTATTTTCACCATCAGCCAAAGAATTGTTGCAACCGTCGCCATGCATAATGCTAAAGTATTGCTGGAAGCGGCTCTCATCCATACTCCCGATTTGAATGGTGAAACTTGCAAAGTTGTGTCCGGCGCCGCATGGCGTGTTGTGTAACCACACAAGGCAACAGTTTCGTCTCTGCAGACGTTTCCAGAACAGATAAAGTGTCGTACAGCTCGAATAATACGTTTCCCCAAGCGGAGTCTGGCCGCTGGCAAGTATGTGACGCCATTCGGAGAATCTCAACGCTGATTGGCCATCGCGATTTGTTGCAAGTGTTCGTCTGGTGTGAACACAGCATAGCGGTTATGTATGTAGATGTAACGTCGGTTATTTGGCCTAAATTGTCAAATTTGGCAACCAACATGAACCAAACTCACAGGTATTGCAGTAACTATTTCAAACCCTGAAGGTCTCTGTTGTACATGTTTTCCATTCATCAACTTAAAAATCTCGATCAACTGGTTTCTTCGACTTTCACTTGCGAGCAAAAATCAAACTCAACTTGACTGACGTTTGCCGCAATAACCGTCAATATCAAATGTAATAGAAATATTGCATCACGTGATCATGCAGTTTTTTATGCAGCCGTACTGGAGTCATTTCTCACTCTGTCCCATTAGACTCCATAAATATCATGACATCACACCCCTGCTTATGGTTCATTCCTTCAGTATGACACACACAGGTTTGCAAAGCTCTTCTATTAAGGACATTTCCATTCATTTGGATAGCCTAAACCAGGGGTCTGCAACGTGTGGCTCTAGAGCTACATGTGGCTGTTCAGCCCTTCTGCAGTGGCTCCTTGTAGCTTTGAATAAAAGAAACCCAAACATTTATTTTTATTCTGTTTTCATTTGCTTCTATCAAAGTGAACGCCTCTTATTTAGAGATCAAGGTGATGAATAAAAGTGTTTTAATATGTTGTGCATCACCTCCAATGTCTTGTGTCAAGTGTGACACTGAAAACCCTGTCCTGTCCTTCTTTGGATCCACATATTTGCTGTATGACGGGCAGGTTGTCTCAAACATGAGCTACATACACTCCAAATATTGCTTTATTTATTTCAAAGTGGGTTACTTTTCATTTCATTCGTTTCCACAAACAATAGAAGAACTCCGTTTGACTTCAGAGTCGGGTTTTTTCCTCTTCCACTTTAAAAGGTTGGCTATAAACAGCAATGAAATGTCAACAAATGTTTTCTTTTTGTAGTTCTTAATGCAACAAGCTATCATTATTTTGTATAACGCATACCTGTATGAACAACTTATATATGTGACACATCATTTTATGGGTCATATGGGTTTTCACGGCTACAGATTCATTTAATTTGGGTGGAGAGGAGGACATAAATGTCTCTTTTAATAGTAAAGGTTGCAGAATCCCTGGCCTAAACAAAGAGTTGTTAACCATAACCAGTTAATGCCTAAACCTAAACTTAATAGAACCACTTCAATTCAAACCGGTGCCCTCAGCATGGCCAGCTCCTCAGAGATGAGATTCTGCCTCACACTGACCAGGCTTTGGTCTCCATGAGGACTACATGTCAGGAAAGGTAACAAATGCACAGGTTGTCCACTCTTGCCAAACTTCATCTCTGTCCATGCAGCAACCCCCTCAGTGTGTGAGCACAACTGTACATGCAGTGAAGGTGTCAGTGAGTGCAGCACCAGAAAACCAGAAGGCAACAAAAACCTGAGCAAAGGTCATTAATAATTCATCAATAATCTCTCCCAAAGAAAGAAAGAGCAGGAGGAAGAGAGGGAGGAGGAGGAGGATGTGGGGGTTATATTTGACGGCTTGGTGGCTGTGTGCAGAGACCCAGCTCGTTTCGTTTGCACCTGATTATATGAATCGCATCGAGGATTGGGGGGGGGGGGGTGTATACATGTTGGATCTGCTGGTGCATCCAAAACTGTGATAGAGGCCGACACGCAGGGGCGCACAGAGCACATGCGTGCAGCGGCGAGAACACAAAGACCACAGAGACACAGAGAGACAAGGGAGACAAAAACACATGCACGACGACAGGGACACATGCACGAGCTGCAGCTCAGCAGCTCAAAGATCCGAGTAAACGACACGGGGGAGAGAGAGAGAGAGGGAGGGAGAGAGAGAGAAAGGGATGTTTGGAGGAGGAGAGAAGACGAGGAGAGAGCTCCGTACCTTCATGGACTTGATGGCCTCGTAGGCGTCCTGCACAGTGCGGATCTCATCGTACGCGGTCTGGTGAGGCAGCAGCAGCTGGTTGAGGACCTGCAGAGACCCGGCCCGGTAACGGATCGATTCCAGCGTCATGACCGAAGAACGAGTCGGGATAGTGGGGATGTGGGAGGGGAGGGGAGGGGGGGGGATATCGCGGACGGACCGGTTGCGGGCGGGCGGGTGCGCGCACACACACGCACTCACTCCTCTTTCTCACCCTCTCTCTCTCTCTCTCTCACACACACACACACACACTTTCACTCTCTCTGAGGCGGAAACACGCGGAAGTCACCGTGGTTTCGAGGAAGAAGAGGAGCAGCAGCAGGTCTGCTGTGTTGTGTGAAAAGGTGAAGAAGAGGTGGTGGTGGTGGAGGAGTGAGGGAAGAACCTTTCAGTGACAGATAAGTAGGGAAGCAGACACGGAACCACGTGTTCACACGAGCAGGAAGCCGCCGCCTCGCTGACCACGCCCACCGAAGGCTCGCGGGTTGTCCATCATGACTCCCATTTTTCTGTGTGTGTGTGTGTGTGTGTGTGTGCTCATCCTGTTACAGAAGCAGCAAGGAAGTAGTAAAACGTGTATTAAGTTATACATAATAAAGTATATAAAGAATAGAAGAAATTAGTACAATACATCTAAATGAAACTAAGCTGGTGCAAAATTTTTAAGCAGCTGATAATGCAAAACAATGGAAACTGTGCAAACAAACAATTGAAATTGTGCAAAGAAACAATTTAAACTGTGCAAACTTGGTTTTGCATGTGTCAGCAAGTTTGTTAGTTTTCCCTCCAGTTCAAAAACCTGATGACTGGTGGACAGAGGCTGATTCTGAACCTGCTAGTTGAGACCAAAACCTGGTCCTAATTGAGGTTATGATAGTTTTGGATTTTAAGGAGTTTTTAGAGCGGGTTTGCTACTTTTTATCCTCTGTAAATGCTTTGTTTTAGTTTAGTTTTTATTAGGTTTTTTGTAATATGGAGTATTTGCTATTTGGTGCACTATTAAGAAAGTCATAATAAGTATTGTGTCATTAAAAAACCCTGCAAAAATGAATTAGGACAAATGAACAACCATCCCTGAATCAAAAATATAACAGTGTACAAGAAATTAACCTGAAGTGCAAAATGTGCATCATAGTGCTGAGGTGCAGTTAGTGTGAAAGGTAAAAAACTTAAATAGCCAACATACTAAAGACACACATGGACATAACAACATAAATAATAATAAATAACCTTCATGAGACACATCACATTGTTTGAGAGCCAGGAGTCTCGGGGAGCTCAATCTGAGGAAAAACATTGAACAAAAAACACATTGAAAATACAACAAAATTGCCCGGCAGAGAAAAAATAAACTCACATCATGTGAACCCAAATGGATTATGTATGAAAATAAATTTACAAAGATGAAAACTAAAAAATGTTTACTACAATTTTAGTTAGTTTTATAAACACACAATTTTTTTTTTTTTTTTTAAACTGTAGTTTTTATTTTTATTTCAGTTAGTGGTTATATACAGTTACTATAGTTATTTCGTTAACTATAATAACAACCTTGGTCCTAATGAGGCTAATTTCATCATTTCTGAGGAATTAATGAGGGTTAAGATTGGAATTGTAGTTATTGTAGTTATGGTTAAGGTCCGGGATAAGGCTTTGTTTAGGTCGTCCAATTGAACAGAAGTCAGTGCAGTGTCCTTAGGAGAATAGCTGCACAAACCTCTGTGTGTGTGTGTGTGTGTGTGTGTGTGTGTGTGTGCACCATCCCCCTCTGCTCACATTAAATACGTTATTAGCATAACACCAGCGCCACAAGCTTCCCCCAACAAAAGCAGGCTCTGCATACAAAATATGACTAGATTTATTTGATGAGGTTTTTGCTCCTGCTTTATGTCTAGACTTTACTTTTTCCCCCATTTACCCAATTACTGAGTGCATGTGAGAGTGTGAATAAATCACAGTTATTCACTCCAAAACAACAAATCCATAGCCTTTATTACCACTACATTTGTTATTACTGATAATAACCTATGCTTCAAGCAAAGTTTCTATTTTTATCTACATTTTACTTGACTTTACTCTTCCTCTCATGCGTCTACATACATCATATACATTATTTACTTATTAAATGACTATACATATTTATGTCCCCCTTCATTATTCCTGCATTTATTTTATTTATTATTACCTTGTCCCAAGCTTCCGACAACAACAGCAGGCTCTGTGTCTATTTACCAATATTTTAGCTGCAGTTTTAACTTTTATGGAAGTGGCCTTTCCTTTTGTGTGTATATCTACAATCAATCATTAATTACTGCAAACTAGACACCTGTGCCTTGATTAAAACCTTTTATTTCCCCCTGATTATTACTATCTTTATAGTTATTTATTACCTATTACCATATGCCCAACAACAACTTCAGGCACTAGGTACAAAACATATTTTAGCGACCGTTTAAAGCCTTGGCTCAACTTTTTACTCACAGTATTAAAATAATTAAGTAATTATTATATTATTAGGAAGTGTGGGCCTTTCCCTTTGTTTGCAACGGTTTCTTTTATTGGAAATCTACTGTGAACCTGTTTTTATAAACAGCACTGTCTGCACAGGCCACAGACACACATGACCCTCCGGTGGAGGATAAAGCAGTAGATAATGGAAGGACAGATGGTGTCCAAACTTTTTTTAATGAGGGCCATATTTGATAATGGGAAGATTTCCGGGGGCCAATGGTCCTTTTTTTTTTTTGGAACAGTAACATTTACATAAAAAATGCACTGTTTTATAAAAATGTAATTTTCATTGTCACAATTATCATTTTTAAATGGGAATGAAACCAAATCTAAACCGCGCAGGAGGGAGAAAATTAAAAGAAAAATTGCCATATAGCTGTCTGTCACAGGTGACAGGAGTTTCAAAGCCAGGATACTGGTTTCAAATTTTTTGTTCCTGGCAACCAATGCTGCGGGCTGTACAACATCTCACTGAGGGATGTAGTTTGGACACCCCTGATTTAAAGCCATATTTTATAGCCAAGAGTGAGATATCATCTTAATTTTCTATACTGTTTTTTTGCCCAGTGTTTCTCATACATTTGATATGGAAAGCCACCTTAACCGTTTTCAAGATAACTGCAGAACATGTGAGACATAAGTTGCATGATATGATACACAGTGGACTGTACTGAATTGTTTTCTCTGTGAAGAAGAATTTCTTACAGTTCCACCTGAACAGGGACTTGAACCCTGGACCCTCAGATTAAAAGTCTGATGCTCTACCAACTGAGCTACTCAGGCTTCAACGGGGAACATTTTGTGGATGCAACACACCAACTATCAGCCACCAACAATGCTGTCCTGAACTCTCTTACAAAAAGAATAAACAAGCAAACACATAACAACAACTGTGAAGTCCAACAGCCACACAATAGTAGAGTCTGCCTGGCTCTCAGGTGACCCACAGAGGCTTGTTTTGTGTGAATGGGGTGAAGTCTGCCATCTCTGATTGCCTTGTTTTGAATGTGCCAAGAGATGTTTAATAAATGAATTGTAACCTCCTTTTGTGTTGTTATGTTATTCCAAACATACTGTATGTACTTGAGTCTTGAGCAAAAAACCAGTGGATACTCAAAAAAATACTCTACCATGACCTATCTTCTCTGGGAATGACACACCATCAATAAATAATAATAAAAACAAACAAACGGGTTTACAAGCTCATAAAATTAGTACATTACACTACATTAGTACAAGCACAAGAACCATCCGTTATGGTTTTACACTTCAATGATGACACAAACTCAGAGCTGATACCATTTTATTCATGTCAACACCAACCTCGTATACTGTATAAGATCCTAAAGCCTAAACAATCAGGCGTTCATACATTCCCATTTTTGAGGCGCACAAATCATTATGACTTACGCTTAAAAAGAGACAGTGCATAATGATGCTGTATATTTACATCACTTTTATATTGATTGCCCTTATAGGAGTTAACAGATTAAAAAATATATATATATATGTTGCAGGTTCAACTAAAACATCTTCCCCAAGCCCGTATGAAAAACATAAACTGGAGCAGATAATGACAGAAAGATGAACTTTCTTTTTTCTTCTTTTGTAAATGGAGTGTGGTCAGTTTACAGTACAAACTTAATAGGAGAGAGAGAGAGAGAGAGAGAGAGAGAGAGAGAGAGAGAGAGAGAGAGAAAGAGAGGGAGAGAGGGAGAGAGAGAGAGAGAGAGAGAGAGAAAGAGAAAGAGCGAGGGAGAGAGGAGTGTGTTGTATAAATGCAAGAAAGGGCTGGGAGTCACCAGCGGGACAAACCAACAACATGTCCCTCTGCCTGGGTCCTGACCATCCAGGTACCGCAACTGAATGCTGATGAGCTTGTTGCCATGACAACAGGACAACCTCAGAGGCCACAAGGTCACTTGAGGAGTGGGCTGCAGGAGCTTGAGTGTTTGGAGTGAAATGCGGGTTAAAAGCGATTGGTTTATACAAACCGGGGCACTGTGTACTGTAGCTGCAGTTCTATGTGCTGCTAATGCTAATGCTAATGTTAATGTTAAATCTCACCAAGCCCTTTCAGAGCTACTGCATATGCTCACTTCCACTATTTATCTCATTCAGTAAGCCACAGTTTATTTTTAGGATCATACCAATGGAGTTGCTATGTATTTATGAGACATTTTTCTGACCATTAACAATCAGGGAATAATCAGTAATAAAAATAAGTGCTAGGCAGGTAGAGTTAAAAGTTATTATTCGATGCTAATTCTTGGAATCTACACTCACCGGCCACTTTATTAGATACACCTGTTCAACTGCTGATCAATTCAAATACTGAGTTTTTCAGAATCTGTCATTCCACTGTGATTTTCCACACACAACCATCTCTCAGGGTTCTCTAGAGAGTGTTACTAAAAAGAAAAAAATAACCAGTGAGATGCAGATATCTGCACAGAAAATGTTGTTGTTGATGCCAGAGGTCAAAGGTGAACGGCTGGTTCATAATGCTCGACATGCAATACTAACTCGTAGTAGTCACTCAATTTCTGTACCACATATAGTGGCAGGTGAGTGCATACATCTATACCACTCAGGGTCACAGGGGGCGCTAAAGCCAAACCAAGCAGACATTGGCCGGCATGCCTACAGTCAGTTTACAGTCTCAAATCAGTTTTTGGAATGAGGGAGGAAGCTGAAAACCCCCCAGAGCAAACTGGGCAAACTGGAATTAGAACCGACAATCATCTAATCATCTAGGAACCAGGCTAACCGTAACCACCGTAACTATAATGACCGAAATGCCGACCAGCAGCATACTGCATGGACTCCAGCAGGTGACGGGAGGAGAGAACTTCCTTCACACGTCTGAAACTGTGAGGCATTCGTTGAAAGTGTATGTACATGACTTCAACAGGAGATGCTTAAAAACTGGTCTAAAGTGTCAGCCTACACTAAGTTTAAAGTTTTGCCATTTTAATCAGAGGTGTGTATGGCCTTACATATAAAAAATATACATCGAGGGAGATTCCGACAAATCACAGGAGAGCCAGGTCAATTTTAACCAGGATTATTTACTAATAAGAGACAAATTGGGTAGATTAAGGCCAACGGGAATATAAACCTTCATCCATCCCAGAGCAGAGTCAAAAATAAACATTCAACACAATGTCAGGTTAGCAGGACGACAAACACCAGGCTATGAATCACCTGTCCTCGGCACCAAAGAGCGCAGAGAACCCTAAACATCTTTGCTTTATCTACTGTTCTATGGTAAACAATCGATTCCAAGCAGTGTGCCTTTGTCAGTGAGAATCTAAACCTTACAAAGTTTCACCAGATCCCGTTTGACTTTACCGTCACAAATAAGGTGACAGGTGGAGAGGAATAACAAAGATGACGGGGACAGAAATAGAAACGAGCCCAGCCTTACTGACAGACACTGTCCTAGTGTGGGCAGACAATTCAGAATCCACTGTGCTGCCACAGGAAAGCTCAGTGGGACAGGATCTGTTTTTGTAAACTGCAAACACTTAAGTCTGTGGAGAATACTGACACACCAGCTGCTAATTATTTCAAAATCAGCAGCACAATGGACTTAATATTGCGTTCCGAGTTCAACGAAAATACAGGAGGAGCAACGTATAAATCAACACATAATCTCTGAATTAGTGTGAAGGAAAAAAAAAGGTGAAGATGAAGAAGAAACAGCTAAAGTAGAAGAAGCACTTCTTTAGCAGGACTAAGCTTCTACCACAATCACGGCACGCTGTTAACACCCCCCCCCACAGCACCAAAGGCGACTTTACGTCTGATCGAGTCGTCTCCTTGGTGACACACGCGCTAATCTGTCATTATGGGTTGTAGGCCATAGCCGTTTCTCTTTTTTATTCCCATATCACACCCCTCCAAACGGAGCAGATTACTTTAATCTGGGGACACTAGAGCAGACAGATGAGATTAAGCTCATTACACACATAAAATATGGGAAAAGGGGTGAAATAAAACCCTCATTCTATTTAGTTCCACACACTTCAGATCAAGCATACACGCATACACGTTTATTGGTCACAGATCGACCCCAAAAGACTCTTTGAGCTGGTGTCAAATGTGAAATAGGAAATCCAACAACTGGTATCTTAACCAAAAGGAGGAAAATACAAAAATGAATTAACAGAATTACGGTCAATAAAGCTTTTCTTCTATACCGCAGCAGTTGTCTGGAGTGTTCTTCTTGTTTAAGTGCAAATAAGTGTCTCTGATTATCTCTTTAACCCATCCTAATGCTTGCTTTCATTTTGGTCCCTTTGTAGTTACAGATTCAAATCTCATGTAACTGCAAAAGACACAACGTTATCTGAGCTGCTGACTGAATTCACTGGTTGGTTCATGCAACCTGTCAAGAACATGAGCAGCATAAGACTGTAGTGTTTGTATATGAATGTATACTGTATGAGAGAGAGAGAGAGAGATAGACAGACAGACAGACAGACAGACAGACAGACAGAGAGAGCGAGAGAGAGAGAGAGAGATAGAGAGAGAGAGAGGAAAACAAAGTACAGTGCTCCGGCCAAGTCTCCACTCTCCCTTTCCTCTTCCTATGCCATGCGTTTCCTTTTCAGAGAATCCAGCTAAAGCAGAGGAAAAGAAACAAGTATAAGAGAGATAAGTCTTAACACTGTACGGTGTATATATGCATACATAAAAAGAAGGGCTGTCTAACCATCTATTTATTTTGAATGGCAATTCAATAGTTCAATAGCTAATTGTGATTCTTTTTTTTATTTAATCACGTTTAAAATTCTGTTATTTTTCAATTCACGACAGTATTTGTGTCCGTATTCACGATGCAAAACGACTTATGCCAGTGAGTCGTGATGAGAAATCAAAGTAAGGCAAAGAAAGCTACTTTCTGAACTTGACTTTTAGATTGATTGGACTATTTCAAATCAAAAGAAGTGCAATCACACTGAGGCAACAGAAATGTTTCTGCAAGAGTGTTTGCAGGAGTTCCAGGTCAGTTGCTTTCTAGGACCAGCAGAATTAGTTCTCACCATCTCTCAGCAGAGCTGCAGTTCATTTATTTATTTACTTATTCTCTTAGTCTCTCCTCCAGTCCAGAACAGAGTAGATCTCATGTGGCGTCTCTGTTCTGGATGCTATTAAACAGTAAAACGCATTAATGTCGGCTCTTAGTTAATCGTGATTAAGGCATTAAAGTTGACAGCCCTAAAAAAAAAAAAGATGATCACACCCCTTTCTTAAATGTTGGTGATCTTTACCTCACTCTCTACCATCTTGAACCTGCCCAGTGCATCTTTGGCAGCATCCTATAAAAAAGAATGACAATTTTATACACGACACAATCTTCTCTCTCTCTCTCACACACACACATGATGCTGATAAACACGGTGCTTTCCTGAGCCCATTTCCTTAACTCTAACTTAAACCTAGCTCTAAAATCAAGTCTCAACATTTACATTTAAGCATTTTAGCAGACGCTTTTATCGAAAAGCGACTTACAAAACGAGGAATAAGCTACATAGAAGAAGTCTAAGAACTGACAGAGGGTGAGAGTGCAGCAGTGGATCCAAGTGCAGAAGGAGATCATGCAGGGGAGGGGGTAAAGGTATGTGCTAGGACAGAAGAAGAGCTGGGTCTTCAAGAGCTTCTTGACGATAGACAGGGACACTCCTGTTCTGGTAGTGCTTGGAAGGTCTTTACACCAGCGTGGAACGACACACGGAAAGAGTCTGGATTGTCTTGAGCGGGAGTGTTGGCACCGCCAGACGACAACCGTTAGATGAACGGAGTAGTCGAGGGTTAACATATGAGAGCATGAGAGCAGGTGGGAGCAGACACATGGAGCACTTTGTAGGCTAGCATCAGTGATTTGAATTTGATACGGCCCTTAACCCTAAACGAGGCCTTTTGAAGTTGTGTCCATCGGCTAAAATGTCCTCATAAACACAAAAAGACACACAGACACAAATTACAAGCAGCAGCAGCAGCGCTGTCAAACGCTCCCGTGCACTCACTCTGTTGCCTTGGCTGGAGTATTTCTTCACAGAGTCACCAAGTCCTTGGGCGAAACGCCGCAGCACGTTTTCATATTCTGGGGATATGACAGGGACATAGATGTTGGACTTACACAAGTTAGTTGAAGACGCAGTGGCGTATATATACAGTATTGTGTGTGTGTGTGTGTGTGTCACCTGTCAGCAGAGCGGGAGACGCTCGCTCCAGCTGTGCCTTCTGCCACTGCAGTCTGTGAGTGAGCTCTTTGTGTTGATGGATGAGGTCAGACGGGGGATCCCGTCGATTCTTCCTGTACTCTGTGATCTGGAAGACACTTGCGTTAACTGACAAGGCCTACACACCTTTGACCATTGTGAGAGTGAGAGAATAGGATGTTGCAGATAGGTTTAAAGTGCACATACCAGAGCAGGAAATGACCGAGGGCTTTTGGATCATTTTCAGGGCAATTCTTATCAAATATTGGGAGATACCTGGCACTGCCAGGGTTCTCTAACTCAAATTTGAGTATTCTTAAGACCTTGTTAAGACCTCTTAAAATGAAATCAAATGCCACAACTGTAACCCTTAATGCTCTATTCTGAATTGCTGTGGGAACTCCTTATATGGACACCCTAGGTGTGTGTGTTTATAGGTCACATCTTCAGGCTTCGTCGGTCGTTGTGATTCATTTTAAGACTATGTGTGTTCCAGAGATGCCTAACTGGTCATTTTAAACATCTAAATGACACTGTGCTGCCATGGTGGCAATTTCAGATATTTCAAGGGTATTTTGTCCCAGGTCCCCTCTAATTTCCTACAATGGTACATACTGCACATAAACAACACACAAATACCTTTCTCTCCAGCCGCTCCCTGTCATAGTTGAGGAGGCTGAAGCTGTGGAGTTTGTACTGTGGATCAGGGCTGTTGGGATGACTGTTTCTACTCACTTCATGTCTGGGTTTAGACCGAGGAGATGGAGCCTGATTTAACAAACACATGTGGGTGAATTACATTTGTTTGTTAAAATGTTTTCTTACCTCTACATTTATAGGCCTCACACAAGGTGTCACTGAATGAAATCATCACATATTACTCAAAGCAATGCCGCTCACATCCTGATTACAGGTTGGGTACAGTCTTGCAGTCATAAGTCAAAGCTTAATGTCGCCGAGGATAGAGGATGTGAATTAATGTGTGTTTACAATCAAAAGTGTTGAGTGCAACAGTTTGTGGACAGAATATTTTCTTTGGTATTTCAATTTCATAAAGTGAGGAAACATAAAATGAAAACATGCTGCAAGTCTGACATCAATGTTTGTCTACACCGATTTGATGGTGTGATCTGCAGCTATTAAGCATCTTGACAGAAAAAGACAGACACATTTGTAATGTCTGCCACGGTTTACAATCCTAGTCTGTTTCTATTGAACTACGATTGATACATGAAGCTCTCCAGCGTAGCGTAAAGTGTAATACCAAAAATGTCTATGAAATTTGTCTTGAGCAACAAAACCCTACTTACACGTTCCTTTTGTTTCTCTGGAGGTGAAAGGGAGGAGACGGGATCAAGAACCAACCACTTCTCTGTAACTGGCTGGAGATCGAGTCCCGACAAAGGCTCTCTGAGCTTCACCCTCACCTCCAACTTTCCACCGGTGGATTTACGTCCATCCATCACCTATGAAAAGCCTCCACATGATCAGGCGGAGGCAGACCAGGCACGTGCAATATGCATTTGTGTTTTTACGGCACTGATACTTACATCTATGATCTCTCTAATTTCACAGTGGTTTTCCAGAGCCTCTAGCTTCAGCTGAGCTGTACCCACGACTTTGTCTGACTTAAACAAGCCTCTGTAAAAACCATGCAGAGAACACATCTTGTGAAGGTACAAAAAAAGCAAAAAGAAATGACAACATAGACGACGCAGATAAACAGGAAAGTGTGAGGCTAAGTCGGCCCAAAGCGGTTTCGTGGTTTCTACCCTTTGTGGATGATTTCAAACTTGATGCCTTTCGACTGGACGACTCGTTTAAAGCCTCGATGGTTACGGTTGATGTTGAGTTTGAATTGCTCTTTGAACTCTGGGCTGCTGGTGTCCTTTACTGTGCTGGTTCTGTCCCGCTGAGCCTCCTCCTACACACACACACACACAGAGGAACTGATGTAAAAATGTAAATAGAGCAAAACAATCCATAATCTCTTCATTCAGCGTGAAAGAGTCTTACCGCACTGGGGAAAGGGAACTCAAATTTCACACTTGCATCCAGATCGTTAGCGGAGACACCTGAAGGCAGTAACAGTAAGTGTGAGCACACGCGCACGCGCAGCACCATCTGACACTGCGTGCTTAGTTCAAAGACTCATCTACCTGAGGGAGGTGGCAGGTTGATACCTCTGATTATGTACAGCATCAGTTCATTGGCTGTCAGGTTGGAATTGGTCCTACACAAAAGAACATAACCGTTAAAATGCCTTCCTCCTGAGTGACAAACAGTCAACGCCACTGAGAGTTCAACACTGCTGAATGACTCACATCCAGAGTCACCATGCTGTAAACTCGGTACACGATACTGAAGCCAATTCACAGTGAGTCATCTGCTGCTCTTGTCAGGAAAAGCATTCGGCTACAGCTATTTCTGAGCTTAAGGCTGCTGGTAAAAATTAAACATCAACCCGATATTGGCGTCACCACATGTCAAGCCATCCAACAGTTGCCACAACATTTCACTTCATGCTTCAAAAATCTGGTACCATAGGAAACACCAGGGTCGAGAATGATTGTGTCAACCTTTCATCCATCCATCAGGCAGCAGGGACGGACAATGGCTCAAAGTTACGCGTCATGCATACAACACATTTTTATCATAGTTTGGTGCTGACTTGACGGAGCTGAAGGTCCTCTCCTCTGTGCGACACTTGGGGACTGGATGGCCTTTGGCGTAGGCGTTCTTAAGTATCTCTATGTTCTTCATACACTCCTCAGCTAGTTTCTCAAACCTGGTGAGAGACAGAAAAAAGACACACATGCTCAGCCACACAGATACACATGGGTCACCATAGCAGATCACCTGCTCAGTGATCCACATGTTTGATTTGGCAGAGTTCCCTTTCCATGAGGCCATGGGCGGCGGCCTTGCTTATCGATACAGACAAATAAATAGAATTTCTCAAATGAACATGCATTTGGTCTCAGCACAGACACCAATCATAGTTCAATAAAGATAATCAGTGGTCCACAGCCAACTGTGGAAAAGAAATTTAACTCCTGTGAAAATGAAGTGTGTGTGTGTGTGTGTGTGTTTTCACATATGTATGTGCTGATATGTAAAGTGAGAAATATGCAGAGTGACTTTACGAAGAAAACAATCACAGTCTCTGCGTTGCCACAGAGATGGAACTTATCGAAAACTACGCTTAAGCATGCACTAAATGTATTAGAACAGAAACTGATGCGATCTGGGTTTTTGACTGCATCTGTCATTTATTGTGTCGCTTTTGTGTTGGCCGTCTGTGATGATGACAAAAAGTAAATAAAAGTGTTCATTGAGTTTCACTTGTATTTGATTAAATTTGTTCATGATTGCAGATAAAATACCGGATAACAATAACACATACAAGCAAGCAAATGAGAACTGTAACTTACTTCAGAGCCTCAGCTACACTGCCCATGCGTGAGAACTGCTGAGAGAAGCCCAGGCATTTCTGTAGAGCCAGAATAAAACTATCAATTAAAAAAAAATACACAGCTGCAAAACATTTTATTATACTGTATTAATATCAGTATAACCTGGTCATTTATTTCAAACTTAAGACATTTACAAAACATGAAGCCCCTGACCTCGTGTTGTTTTCGTAAAAGATCCATAAGGCCATGGTACTGTTCACTGGAGCGAGAGGAGTGAGGGGAGGTGCGGGAGCGAGAAAATGAGTAGTCCTCCTCTGGGGCATTGGGAATCTTTCAGGAAGGAGGAAAAAAACAATCAGACACCAACTTCTATGGCTAGATAGGTCTCTAACTTACTGATCTCCTTAAAGACATTCATTATTTATCAACATCCATCCAATTTATAGCGCTTTATCCTCCACGGGAGGGTCTCAGCTGACAGTTTGCCAGTCCATCGCAGGCCCACATATAGAGACAGACAACCATTCACTCTCACATTCACACCTACGGTCAATTTAGAGTGACCAATTTAACTAATCCCCAAATTGCATGTTTTTGGACCAAGGGAGGAAACCGGGAGAATACCCATGCACACTCGGGGAGAACATGCATACTCCATGCAGAAAGGCCTTGTTCCAACGGGGGCTTGCACCCGGGTCTTCTTGCTGCAAAGGCAAGTGTGCTAACCCACTACACCAACGGTGTGGCATTCTGCAGATTCTGAGAACCCCTTCTGCTCGGAAAACAAAATCTCATCAACTAGCATTTCCTAGCTGCTCATCTGTCCACTGGAAATTATGAATATCTGTGATACCCTTCTGACCTACGTGCAGAGAAACGAACAGAGGCACCAGCACAATATTGTTATATTACAGTGTGGCATACCGTAGAGTCAAAGGGCTTTGTTTTTATAAAAGAAAGAGAAGCCAAATTAAATAATGGCACATGGGATAAGTTGTAAGATATGAAATAGTGGAGTGATGCTAAAAATATGCAGATAGACTCATACACACACACACACGCGCGCAAATACGCAGAGAAGGTGAGACCATGATGAGTGCAAGGTGTTTTGATTTCACCTCCTCTTTCATCCTTCAGTCTCTATTTTTAATCACATTTCCTGTTCATATACCTAACACGTTCAGTTGTTCCTGCGACAAACACACACATAACACATAACACACAACATTTCTATGTATATTCTTGTTCATGTCATTAATTCACACATGAGAATATACTGTATCAAAACCTTGGTGACATCAACAGGTAGGCCGGACTTGGCAGCAGTTATCATAGGCTCCAGTCCTTTGGCATGCCTGAGGTGCTGCGCGGCTCCCGTCATGTCCTAACAACCCAGATGAATCAAAGCAAGATTAGTTCAATGGAACAACAAGCAGCTGTGGTAGAGACATCTACAGAAAGACAAGAGACAGCACAGAGTCTGGCTACAGCCAGGAAAAAAACAAACAAAAAAAAAACAAACAAGAACGATGATTTGAAAAGAAGTCCACAGTTTTACCTTCATCTGTTTGGAGCGCAGTGCTGCACGCAAAAACGCCTGTCGCCGTAGCAACAGGAAATCCACTTGCTGCTGGGCTACAAAGATGGTGAGGACATGAAAGTTGACACAGGCTGTATGTATGTATAAACGTAGATATTCGTCCCTGTGCACCAACACACCTTTAGGTCCCAGTTTAGGGGCCGAGGATCCTCCTGGGGCCTGTGGAGCTGGAGACTTAGCTTTCTGGGCGGATGGGCGTACGGCAGGCTACACACAAGGAAAACATGACGTGAACATGATGACCAGACAAATGCAAGATAAGATGGGATTTTTGATCCCCCGTAATGGTGAATTGTGTGATGTCAGCGTATAATAGAGCTGCAACTAACCATTATTTTCATCATCGATTAATCTGTTGATTATTTTCACAATTAATCGTTTGGGTCATAAAATGTCAGAAAACCTGTCTAACCTGGAAATGATCATGTTCTCAAATGTGTTGTTTGGTCCACCAACCAAAATTACTGAGTTTTGATGATTTCATTGTTATATGGAGCAAAAACGAAGAAAATATTCACATTTAAGAAGCTTCAGAAATCTTTTTAGTTTTAATCATGAAAAAAGCTTCAGTTGAAGATTAATTAAATACACATTACATCGATGAATCGAGTAATTCTTTCAGCTCTAGTGTAGAATGACATAAACAAACAGACTTTTATATATATGTTATTATATATTAATGTACAAAATAAAGTATATTAATGACCCCTTACTATTTTAAACAACTATTTTAATATTACAGCTAAGTCTTAAAGTACATATTAAGTAATATATTTTACTTCAAGCACAGTTAATGTGAAGTGATGTAATATGTTGGGGGTGCAGTGCAACACTCATTCATTTTAAACACACAAGATGTGTGAACAAGATGTTAAATGCCCCTAAAAGGTTCTCTGCACAAGGTCACATGTAGGTTTCCAGGGGGTTTATTATTAGTATTAATTCCATAATTTTTCAGATTATGAACCAATTTAGAGACTAGTATGACAGGATAAATTTCAGGCCATATCTTTAGTAGTTTACCCTCAGATCCACAGACATTATCACCTTACGCTCTTGATCAAGCCCTGGGGTTTTGGTTTAGACTTTTTTTAGTTTACTTCCCCTGTGCGACTATTTACTTTACATAGCTCTAGGATTTTTTTTTCAGTTGTAAATATCAGTAAGTAGCTCTAATGTGGCCAATAAAGGCTAGAGTTGTCACTTGTCAAATTTAAACACCATATTCAGAGGGAATGTTCTATGTCCTATGTTCCATTGAATGACCCGCCACGACCGTGCAGCCAATACGTGGCTGACCAATATCACTTTGACAAATTGGTATTAATCCATTTACTTTGGCGGCCTGTGGTGGACCCTCCTCTTCATCATCCTCTGCATCTGGATCCTGATTAGCTATTTTCATAGCCGTTTCCAGGACACCTAGGAAGTTCTGTTGACCCCCCTCTGTGCCCTGAAGTGGCGGACAGCCTAAAGAAGAAGAGTGAATACACACAAGTTCACTGTACAGTGCATGCGAGAAGCAAATCCTCACACACGCCTGGATTCAGACTTACCTGGTGGCACGGGTAGATCAGACAAGTTGACAGGTCGCCCAGCTTTATGAGCTTTGATGGAATCCTGGTATTGCTATTGAAAAGGAGGAGAAGAAGAGGAAGATTGATCCCGTTCTTATTATTGTTGTGTAATAACTGGAGCATGCATCTTCTTGCTATTAGGACATGTAATCTCCCTACCTAAAACACAGGTAATATTAAATAGATGTGAGTCTGACCCCAATAAAGCCCTGCTACAGTTAACAGCTGAGGTCAATGAAGGACCGGGTCACTGTTTGCGAAAACACGGAAATAAAGTAGCCTGCTTTGTTGAGTGAGTGGTTACAAATAATCCAAGAACTGTAAAAAACTACAGACAAATTTATATATGACAGTGTGAGCTGGATATTGTAGGTATGACAACACGGATAGCACAGCAATGAGATTCTTTAGTTATTTTGTTTGGTATTTATTGATCTTAAACATGAAAATGTACCGTATATGTCCAATGGTTGAGAACAAAGAAAATGTCCCTTCTCCCACTGGACAATTAAGTTCTATTCCATTCTAATCTCTCTATTTCTCACAAAGTACTAAAGCATAACTCTCTCACGTGGAAAATCAATGTTCAATCATCAGTTTGCTTTCACTCCGACAAAAGCAACACATCGCATTTTGAATTGAATGGTATTGTCTCCGTGTTTTTGTTTATTCCGTTGCCCAATGCTCCAAGTTGAATCAACTTCACAACCTTTCAGCAATCCTCAGAAAACAACACAAACTACATTGCAGGTCTTTCTGGTGGGGAAAAAAAAATCAGCAACAGCACTAGTTACAGTGACGGAGACAGAGTGTATTTCCAGTCAGAGTGAGTCACACCAGTTATTTGCGGATATAAATCAAGCACTGCAGCATAGAGCCAAATTTACAACATACCATGCATCCGATGCTTTTCAGTTAATCTAACCCCTTATTTTGATTTTGTTCCAGCTGTATGTACGCAATATAAATTTTTTGTAATACTTTATTGACATGTATTTTTCAAGTGCAGGGTGAATACCTTGACAATGCGCTGGTGCATGCGAGCTTTACGATCATCTCCTTTGTTCTTAGCGCCATCTGCTGCTGATTTGTAGATGTCCATCCTCTGCTGCAGGGCTTCTGCCACACTGCTGGGAACAGGCAGGTCTTTACAGAGAGAGAGAGAGAGAGAGAGAGAGAGAGTGGATCATGATTACATTTTTAGATTCAAATGTTCCCTTTTTGTTTCGCTTTCAACAAAGACACCCTTCAGTCAGAGGGATCGGGTCTACTGGAGTCTCACCTGCAGGGGCCACATTGGTGGGTCCAGGAGCAGCAGGAGCAGCAGGAGCAGCAGAAGGCTTGGTGGAAGACTGAGTGGGAGGAGGTGCACAGTGTTCAGCTAATACTTCTCCTGCAGATGATCAGACATCAGTGTGAGATCAGTACCATGACGGTGTCATTTGTTGAACAAAACGTAGTGTCCAACAGTATTGAAACTGTTGGAGGGGTCAACATATTGTGGTGCTGAAGATGGTGAGCAAGAGTGACTGCTCCGATAAGGTGAAGCATGTGCATGTGTGTCAAATGCAAAATATTTGAGTACAAATACAGTGTAGATGTGAGACATACTGTACACTCAACCAAGACCCAAGAAATGGATTAGACTGTGCCCCCGTAGCTTGATTAATATTTATAAATCTATATAAATTGATATAAAATGATTTTTACAATCAGTTTTGGTTTATTGGGTTACCACTTTAGGCGCCTACTTCTTCTGTAAGACAAATAAGGTTTCTATGGAGTCCTAATCAAAACAAAAGTCTAAGAAATCTAAGGTTAGATATTTCCTTTTTAAGAGATTACACTAACCAGGAGGAGGAGGTAGAGAGCCGAGATCTACCAGTTCATCGCTGTCCAGTGCCTCGACCAGCAAGTCCAGCTTCTGCAGAGACGATGGTCAACTCACATGATCAACTTTGACTCACAAGTCTTATGGGTAAACTAAACACTTAGGGAAAATAAAACTGTCTAAGTTACTTTGGCAGTAATGTAGAGCTGTTTGGCCTGGTCGATGTCTCCACTCTGTTTGGCGTTTATGGCAGCCATCTTGTATTCCCTCTGTCTGGTCAACACGACCTGTTTCAACTCTGGATTGAGAGAAGGCAGAAAGACATTAGCTGTGAGGCTTTTTGTTGTTTTGGATAATGATGATTACAACATAAAACTTCATGTCATATAACATAAATGTGCCCTACATTCAATACGCAGCTGATACATCCAAAGTTCTCTGTATTTGATGTGTGTTTACCAGAGTGCTGCGTGTCAGGTTGGCTAGGAGTGAGTGGAGAGATCGCAGGTGTTTCTGGGGTAATGGCAGCAACAGGCTTTTGGGGCGGGGTAAGAAGCATCGGCTTAGTATTGGGGGCTGTTGGCGGAGCCTCTCTCAGAGGTTTCTGATTGATGGGTGGAGAAGGCATCAGCGCTGGTTCAGGCAGTTCTCGTTCTTTAACAGATTCAGTCTCTTCAGCGGCAGCGGCTTTTCCCCCAATGGCAACTGGAGGAGGTATCTCTTCCTCATTAACTGATTTTCCTTTCTTGACAGATGTCAACATGGACTGTAATGTCTGGGTTTTAAGAAAACATAAATGGTTAACATAGGTTTTCAATATAATAGACAGACAAACAGTATCTAATTTCTGCTGCTAGAGGTGTTTCAGTTGAAACAACAACAGAGGGAACAGCATGGAATCATGTGAACTGTTGTTTGGGGAGAGATTCAGCAGAAAAACATGCAGCAAATATGAATGAGCTAGTAGTACCAAAACTAGGAGTATCGAATGTTTCCCTCCTTATCCTGGCACTGATTTCTTATAGTGGTTTTTCTATCGCTGTCACATGCTATGTGGAATACAGCAGACACAGAGGTCATGCAGCCAGCGCAGCTAGTACTGTGTAACACAAATGAGAGTTGTAAGAGACTATGTGACCTTCATGTGTGTGTAAATTGTGAATGTTGTCGCCTGTTCTGTAACGCCTCAGTGGTAATTTCCAAATAGAGACAGGTCAAGCAGATGATGTCATGGTGGGGATGACGGTGACCAAGATGAAATATCTGTTACCTTGAATATAAAGAGTGTTGGAAACGTTTTAGCTAATGTGAGAACATAAGTATATAACATTAGTATCGACATTTTAATGTAGAAATGTAACATATTTCTTTACAGCTTACATTTGTATTAAAAATGCATCTTTAGAAGTGTCAAAAATATTTAAATGGACACCACGTATGAGAATCAATTTGTACTTAGGCAAAATTCAATCTCCACGCTCCGTCTCCATTTTACCTTATATCCACGGTCGTATCTGCGAACTTTGCTGGTCTCTCCTGCAGCCTTGGCATTAGAAATGGCAGTCTTGTACATTTCAATACGCTCCAATAGACGGGCCTCCATCCCAGTTGCACCACTGGGAGCAGCTGGAGGAGCAGAGTGGGATGTGACGCTCACTTTAGGAGCAGCCAGTGAGGTGCTAGGAAGAGTGGGAGCAGGGGCTTGCTCCTCATCGTCCTCCAAAACGTCATTCAATTCTGCCTGTGCAAGAAGACACAGAAATGTGTGTAAATGAATTGTAAACTATGACAATGAAAACTATTCAAGATCTTAACTTGACAATGTTATGCTGAGGTGGAATATGAGATTAGCTTTGCAACTGACAATCTCTCTATTACTGATTCTTGTATTTAATTGCCTGTGAAGTAAGAAAACTTTTAAACTTTTCTTGAGCCCCAAATTCTTATGGTTGCAGCTAAAGCAGCTAATCCTCACACCTGAGAATCGGGGACCGGTAAATAGCATTTAAGGTTTTTTACAAAAGTTATAAATTCACGGACTAACAGAATCAAATTTAGAAAAAAAGGGTATGGTGGGGTGCATGTGAGTATTACCAGCAAGTCTTCATCATCCAAATCTTCATCATCCAAATCTTCGTCGTCTACGTCTTTCATGCAAATAGCTGCCATTCGCGCTATTTCATCCATGTGAACGGGGGCTAAACACAGACAAAGCCATTCATTATTAAACAATACACACACTGGCATGTGGGTGAGACCAATGTGGGTTCCACTAGCAAAGAGATGATTTACTTTCTCACCTCGACCTTCACTTTTCTTCCCCTGTGGCCTCCCTCCTCCCCCCATCAGATTCAGCAGCTCCGCCTCCAGCTCCTCGTCATTCCCATCGTCATCCATCCCTCCGTCCGGGGACAGGTCAAGGAGCAGCCCCATCTGGAGCACAGACACAGGAGAGAGAGAGCTGTTGTTGACATGTATACAGTAAACATCATTCCCATCATCACTCCTTTTCAATCATGACATGTGTTACCTGTTTAGCTCGAGCTGCCCCTTGGCCCCGGGCAGGGGGGTTTCGACTGCGACTCATGGATTCTTGCTACCTAGAAATTTTAAAAAGGAGGATAGATTAATGAAGCCAGTGGGGCAGAACAAGAGAGAGAAGATAGACTGATCAAGCATAATATTGAAAACATTTATCAGTTTGGGAAACACCAATCAATGATTTTCAACATTTTCTGACAAATAACGGACAGACTTATAGATAATGAAAAATAATCATTAGTTGCAGCACTATAAATGTTATGAAAAGGCACAAATGTGTTCTTGACACAATAAATGAACTGAATTGCAATGGTTTGTCATCTTTTAAAAAGGTTAAAACCTTTGGAACAACAAGTTAATAATTCAGTTATTCTTGTTTTGACTCTGTATCCGCTCGTGTTTTAATGTAGAACAGCGATTTAATCAACGAATTTGGATCTGAATATGAATAAATCATAATTATGCGAGAGCGGAAAAACACTGTAAGGGTGATCAACTCTGATAAGCCATTGAATAGGTAGATGTGTTGTCACCGATCGGCGTCAACATGCAGTTGATTAACCGACAGTGTCCACGGTTTGACTCGGCGACTTTCGTGCCATTTCGTCTCAAGTTTCAAGCGATTTGTATCAAGGTAGCGTCACCGCGCACGGAAGCTAACAGCTAAAACAACCCACAACACAGTTGTCATATGTTATGAGTGTGCAGACAAGCTAATTTAACTCACCTCGTCAGCTCACTGTCAGTCGAGGTTGTATTTGTTGTTGAATATCACTCAGAAACAACAAGAGAACGATACGGTGAACGTATGTAACCAGGTGTGTATTGTAAATGTCCAGCTCGAGTTGTCAACACAGACGACAGGTTGGGGAACTTACTTCCTATATTGCGTCTCCAATGGCAACGCACCTTACCACTTTACGGCTAGACGACACACGCTCATTCTTGACGTAAACCTTCGCAAAGCGTTACGTCAACGAAATCGACTGCTCAGGTGGGTTGTAGTTATGTAACGTGCGCAGGTAAACTACACATCCAAGATATTTCATTCAACAGTTCCTGAAAAGTAATTCAGTCAGTATTAATGAATTATTTATAGCCCCAGCAGCCACATATATCTGCTGTTTAACTTAACTGTGTGTATTTTCTTTGATGTTAGCTAGCTAACGTTAAAAGAAATAAGGAAGAATTATAATAAGCCTTAAGCTAATATTACATTTTGCCCTTCATTAAATTAACGTTTTATCTGTTCTTTAGGAAGAGGAAATGGCGAAAGAGAAAGAGAAAACTGGTAAATAGATCATCTATAGCTTTGCAAATTTAACAAATTCAATTTCACAATTCAATTTGGCACAAGTGTACTTTGAGTGATAGTCAGCTGCAATGATTCCCCATCAAAGTCTTTTTTCTGTTTTAAGACGGCTTAGCTCCACCCCAGACTCGGTTGCTCCAGTCAAAGAAGAGGGAATGTCCAAGTGAAGAAATTCCCCAGACTGACGGTGTTCAGGCTTATCTCCATCGACAGGTAGTTTATATGACTGAAATCAAATAACCCACATCACTCACTGTATCAAGGAAATATGATTGACAAGCCATTTTCTGGCAGGATACAAAAGAAAATACTACAAAAGTGGTTGCCATGCCACTGCAGTGTCCCCAGTCACCTATACGGGAATGTCCCCTGATGTCTAATAAACAGGATCAGGTAGAAGTACAGTCTTGTATCACCAAACAAAATGAATCAACAGAAGAAAAACATACAGAAGAAACAAGTAAGTCCTTAAAACATGTGACAATTAAAGATTTTGAGGAACAAGACGTCCCTACTGCCACTTGGGTGAGTATTGCTTCCGACCTAGAGGGCTGCAGAGTGCATACTGATAATGAGACCAGCAAGAGTGGAATGAAGAAGGAATCACCTCAGGAAGAAGATATCAGATCACCATTCCAAACATGCACTAATCAACTTAAAGTCCTCTTGCCAGTATCTGAAGAGGGCGATGGATCCTCTACAATGACTTTGGTGGAGCAACTGGGTGTAACAGAAGACTCGCAGTGTAATATGGAGAGAAACTATGAAACCAAAGAAGAGCCATGCAACACCTACGTGGCTGATGGCAAGGAAATCACAAAGGAGACAGCAGCGGGGTTACCAGCCAGAAAAAAGCGAAGGATGGGCATGTGTGGTTTGACAGAGAAGGAACGGAGTCATTTCTTACAAACACGAAAGCTTTTAATTGGGCAGAGTGGAGCAGAGAGCGTAGAAAAGGAGATTTCTAAAAACATCTCAGATGATGTGGCTCAGGAAGAGTTCACATCTTCAGTCTTCATTCCTCCCTCGACTTCACCCATTTCAAAAGACTGTGTCACAGAGCAGGGTGTGGCAGAGATCAACTCTCAGTCCAGTCACAGTGGAAATAATGACAGGTAAGAATCCTACTGTGAGGAATCTAGAGCTGAAACAATTCATCGATTAATAATCGATTACTAAATTAATTCACAACTATTTTGATAATCGATTAATCAGTTTGAAGCTTATTTCATGAATGAAACAAGATTTCTGATCGTTTAAACTTCTTAAATGTGAATATTTTGTTCATTTATTTGCTCTGGTTAACAAAGAAATCATTAAAAGTGAATCATTTTGGTTTGTGGACAAAACAAGACATTTGAGAACATCATTATTTCCAGGTTTGACGAACACCGATCAACATTTTTTAATGTTAATGGGGCAGCTTGTTGACCACTCAAAGTGCTTTACACGTCAGGTTTTATTGGAAATTATAAAAAATAAGGTGATTGATAATTTGTTCCTTGCAAACCTCTCTTAGCCCATGGTAAGTCATCATCTGTACTCATTACTTTGTTAACAATGTATGTTTAAATTTAATTGTAATTATTGAAAAAAGAAAAATACACTATATTACAATATTTATTTTTTTGCCCATAACATTGTTTTTATACACAGGGCAGAGACTGAAGTCCACAACACTGTGACAACCTCAGATGGAAGCAGTGATGTGTGTTACCCAGGCTCAGAGGGAAAGAGCTGTGAGGCTGAAGGAGGTACCAAGCCTGGTCCAGAACAACCCGATGAGGCAAAGTCAGAGTCACCTGCTCAGGACGAAGTGGTGGAGAATCTGGTGAATCGAGATCAACTGGAAATCTGGCAAAGTACAACTGAGAGTATGACCAAAACACCTGAGAAACAGAGGAAAGACGAAGAAGAGAAGTTCACAAATGCAGACTGTAGCGCTGCCATCAGTTTTTACACTAATCCAACTCAAAATGAGGAATCTGGGAAGATGGAGGACAGTGAGAGTGTCTCTCTGTTGGTGCACAGAGTGAACCAAACACGAGATGAGTCGGAGGAAAAGGATGAAACAGAAGCACAGGGAACTTCTTTCACAGTCACCCATGCAGGTGGGGTTAACGGTGGCTCTGTTGAGCTATGTGAAGCTGCAGTGACTCCTACTGGCACCGAAAGGAAAGACATTGTGAGTGGCAGCATCTGAGCCTTATATCAAATGTATATACAATACATATTAATTGATCTCAACTGTAACCTGTACGCTTTAAGCCTCACCTTTTCTGATTCAGATGAGCAGAAGCTGAGTATCTTTGAGTTTTGACCTACTGATGACACAAATCAAGTAGTTTGGTAGTTTCACAGAAAATGTTGATTTATTTTTTGTTGACCACAGTGTTGTCCCGAAGAGGCACCCAGGCGACCGACTGTAAACACGGTGCACACTGAGAAGAGAGACACCTCTGACCTGTTTGGATCTGGATGCTTAGATGACGTGTCGGACTCACAGCTCAACACAATTATTCTAACGTGAGGAAGCTGTAAATAAGCCTTTAATCTCAGAAACAGAACTTCTAACTTGCATACACTGAATTCAGATAAACATTTGTTTAACATTTGAGGACAACTTGTGGCATAGAACATCATTGTTGTTGTTCTTCTTAAAATATTGACTAAAACTATGAAAAATATGGAATTTTGTTCTTATGCATTCATCTCTTTTTACTCTGCTCCATCCAGTGAGGAGGACGTAATGGAGAGTAAGAAAACCCCTGACTCTGCAGACTTCAAAGATGCTACAGACCTGATCTGTGGGCTAATCCGAGAACTCTCCTCTCTAAAGTGGGTGGCTGAATCTTTTCCTTTTCCATTTTATGTATATGTTGTGTCTTTGCTTCCAATTCCTGCTCTTCTCTATTCTCAGTTGAACCTTTGACTTTGAACACCATTGGTTAGTTTTATCCTCTTAATGGCCATCTCTGTGCTCTAATTGGCTGGTGTGTGCAATCAGCTCTTTCAACTGTAGACTACTCGGCACCTCTGGCAAGGCCTCTAAAGGAACATTGCACCCTGTCAGGCTTATTGCCCTGCAAGTTATATTAACACAGTTACAAATTTAAAGAATGTCACGTCAGGTTAAAATACCATAACGATGAATCTTCTGTACCTCTAAATATTAATATGGGGAAACAATTCATGGTGTATTCTTCTTTTAATAATTGACTTTTGAGGATTTTGTTTCATTTTGGATTGTAGCTTCCCTCTCTGTCACTTAGTTATCCTCCACTTGCTACGTTCAGATTACCAACTACGTTGTTCCAATCGGATTCCCTACAAATCAGATTTGACGGGTCACATTCATTACTGCGATCGTCTTGCATCTAAACGTGACTGCTTTTTCAAACTGCACGCCAACAACATCAGAAAACGTTATAGTTGTGAGACCACTTGGTATTAAGATGTACTAAGATGTACCATCGCATCATGCAACAAAACATCACAGTTTTGGCAGGAAGACACACTTTTCATACACATTTCAGACATATGTAACCCACCAGCTGTATTCATAAAATGAAGATGGTGGATAAGCTGTCCCGTGCCCTGTGATGCCAAAACAGTCGGGCACAGGAAAAAAATATACAGCATTCTACCAGATGCCAAAGATCGTCAGAGACGCACTCAAAGGAAACACAGAACACAGGGCAATGGGAATCCACAGGCAACAGAGTACCCTTATGTAATGATCACTTCATATCTGGTACAGAATCCAGGGCTTACTAAATTTGACAGGGGATTAGCTCAAATGGTAGCGAGGGATCGATGCCTGCATCCTTCAAAGAAACTTTAAATCGGGCTTATAACCGGTGCTTTTTCAATCGAGCAAGGCGGCACCCAATTCCTCATTTCTCCCCAGGCACAGATAAGTGCTACCCACTGCTCCTGCACCCGACTGCTTGTGTGTGTTCACTATTGGTGTGTAAAAGGGATGCGTGAAATGTAGAGGTCAAATTCACTATCACTTATTAGTGTGTGTGTGTAAAAAAATGACTAACTCTAAAAATAGTATAGTTCAGCACTTAGTTTAGTGTATTAACTGATATTGTTCTCTTTTGACATCTAGTCACAAGGTCATGGCCACACACAGGGAGCTGGAGAACCTACGACGTGGCAATAAAACTTCAAGAAGCTCTTTAGGCTGAGAATTTCAACAAGGTACACAAACTTAGCCTTACCCCCTACAGTTCATGGGTTATAAAGGAACGAGTGTCCTGACGCAGACCTTAAATATTTCGCTATCATTCTATTTTCATTTATCACTGACAGCTGTAATGTTTAGTTTAATGCATTCAGTGTTCTGGTTCTCCCCAAATAAAGCCTGCCATTGTTCAAGTCAGTAACCTGAGTATTTTTACATGAATGTTGTACGATGTTAGGGATTTTGTCCAGAGGCAGAGCTACCTTCATGGTCGGTTTAAATGTTGCCATAGATATTTAAAATAATGGAGACATAAATGAAAAGGGATACAAACACAGAATGTTTAGTCACATCAGACATGTATAACTTTCTTTTGACAGACAAACATATTCACAGAAATTTGACAAATCGAAAAGAGCTGAAACGGCTTTTTTTCTTTGAAAAGCCACATGCACAATATTCAAAATAAAATAGCATGCCTCAAACAGGCATGTACAGTACGCACACCTCAGAACAAGAACTCACATTAAAAATTTAAAATGCTGACATACATGGTCACATGATGTGTACACGTGGTAGTGAAGTTATTACTGATGACTGTAGGTTTTTATAAAGTTATGATTTAGTGTTGAAATCCTTCAATGCATCGACAGGAATTATACTGGACATCACATGGCCACGTTTTAAAAACAGACATGCATACATTTTCTTATGAGATGTGGGATTTGTTTTTTTTCCTCTTTTCTCCTCCCAAACAAAATATCTGGCAGTCGTTCTCTGAAATTCCTCAATCTCCTCGGGCTCAAAATCCAACAACTCCAAACAGAGGCAGTCAAAGTATACTGCATCAACAAAAAGGGACCAGCTGCAAATCAAACCACAACCAGCATTACAGAGGGCCTCACAGCAACACGTGCCAAAGCATGCAAAAGAAAACCAAACCAAGACACACACGCAAAAACAGAACACACACACACACACACACACTCTAGTGCCACTAAAGGAAAACATCACTTAAAATGGTTCTGCCCTCTGTGCAGTGTCTTATTGTTACCCGCCACCTGTTGGCTCAGCGTCTGGACTTGGCGTACACGGAGCTGTACGCGCTGTCCACCTTTGGACAGAAGCGCTTGGTGTGAACTTTGGCCCCCGTGGCTCCACAGAGAGGACACACGTATTGTCGCAGATAGGGACACAAGACATCTCCAGCCTGGTTCTTCAGCCAGTGGGATCCGTACACCAACTCAGACTCTCCGTTGTGCTTGCAGAAGCTGCAGAACATGCGCTCAGGAGGAAGCGCTGGTAACCCCGGGGGCTCCGGTGGTTTGAAACGACTCGTCTTGATGCGGTCTTTGGGGGCCCGGGAGCCCGTGGCTTTAGGCCCTTGTTTATAATCCACATCTGTTGAATCAGCACGACTGAAGTTAGGTGCGAGCCTCATACCATCGGGCAGGCGCTGAGGAGCAAAGAAGCCAGGATGTAGTGACTCATGGAGGAGAGCCCGGGAGCCCGCGGCTTCATGCCCTTGTTTATAATCCACACCTGTTGAATCAGCACGACTGAAGTTCGGCGCGAACCTCAAACCACCAGACAGGCGCCGAGGAGCAGAGGAGCCAGGAGGTGGTGATTCATGGAGGAGACCGGTCGCACACTCCGCTCCCACAACACTTTGGTCAACTGCGTCAAGGCGCACAGACACCTCAGTCTTAAACACATCATCCGTGTTTGAGTGCAGGGCAGAGGGTGCTGGTGTTGAGGGTTCAGGTGCGTTGTTCCCAGACATGATCTCTCTGATGATGTCGGATAGTCCCATGTAGTCTCTCCAGGGCTGGAAACTTTTGCTGTCCGATTCCATGGCGCGCGGCAGGTGATGAAGAAGATCCCAAACCATGCCGTTCACTCTAGCTCTTTCTTTTCCGTCTTGTCTACGAGTCTCACCCTCAGCAAGGCAGTCGAGCTGTTGTAATAACGGCGTAAAGGACGGCAGACAGACGGCGCCGGGTGCGCGTAACAACGCTTTGATTGGTAATTAAGTACAAATGGTGACTGACGACGGACACCCTCCTCAGTGCGCCTGCAGCCAATCACAGGAGTCAATTACGTTTAACCTCCGCGTGCACAGCTACCGCTTGTTCAAAGTTGTCGCCACCTAATTATTGTATCCAACTGTTTAAAACATTACTTTAAAAGCAGGTAAGTGTTCAAATATTGACAGCGTCCAGCACAACAATACACTAAAGAGACATGAGAAGTGCACACACATCACTTAGTCACGTGCTACACAATCAAAACACTCTACACCAAAGCACCGCAGAGATCAACGCCAAAGAATAAAAACAGAAATTGCTTCACCAACTGTCAATTCGGTAACCTTTGATGTTTCTCCACCAAAGGTATGTGGAATTAGATTTGTGTCAATATTTTCAAACAAAACTTTTCAGGAAGTTAAAAAAAAACATTATTTTAAGCACCTCACTCAAGTGGAAGTACTAAAGTATTCCACATTTTTTTGTACTCAAGTATTGCAAGCAGTTTATTTTATAATTTACTACTCAAGTACTGAAAGTAGAAGTATTGAGTTATGTAGTTATTAAAGACAGCCGTCAAAAGTTTGAATATCATATTGTTTATACACTTAACAAAAATATGAACGCAACACCAGTGGAGTAGATCAGGTTGTTGATTGTGGCATGTGGAATGTTGGTCCACTCCTCTTCAATGGATATTGGCAGGAACTGGAACACGCTGTCGTATACGCCGATCCAGAGCACCCCTAACATGCTTAATGGGTGACATGTCCGGTGAGTATGCTGGCCGTGCAAGAACTCGGATGTTTTCAGCTTCCAGGAATTGAGCACAGATCCTTGCAACATGGGGCCGTGCATTATCATGCTGCAACATGAGGTGATGGTCGTGGATGAATAGCACAACAATGGGCCTCAGGATCTCGTCACGGTATCTCTGTGCATTCAAAATGCCATCAATAAAATGCACCTGTGTTCATTGTCCATACCATTACCCCATCGCCACCATGGGCCACTCGAGCCATAACGTTGCCATCAGCAAACCACTCACCCACACACGCTGTCTGCCATCTGCCCTGAACAGTGAAAACCGGGATTCATGCGTAAAGTGAACACCTCCAACGCGCCAGACGCCATTGATTGTGAGCATTTGCCCACTCAAGTCAGTTACGACGTCAAACTGCAGTCGGGTCGAAACCCCGATGAGGACTACAAGCATGCAGATGAGCTTCCCTGAGACGGTTTCTGACAGTCTGTGCAGAAATTCTTTGGTTATGCAAACTGATTGTTGCAGCAGCAGTCCGGGTAGCTGGTCGCCGACATTCTTGGAGGTGAACATGCTGGATGGGGAGGTCCTGGGCTGATGTGTTTACACGAGGTCTGCGGTTGTGAGGCCGGTTGGAAGTATTGCCAAATTTTCCGAAACACCTTTGAAGACAGCTTATGGTAGAGAAATGAACATTCCAAGCATTCAAATTGCACGCTCCCTCAAAACTTGCGACACCTGTGCCATTGTGCCGTCCACTTACTACTTGTGGGCAAAATGTTAGATACTTTTTCAGTACTTCTGTGCAGCAGATGTTTCTCACCTGTGTGCAATGATTCGCAGTTACATCAGAAGGGACAGCGAGAACGTTATGCACAAAGTTCCGTTTCATAGATTCAAGTTTTTTATTTGTTATTTCCTCGTAGAGCCAAATTAAATTACTTTTCTCACAGTAAGAAAACAAATCTGATAATGAAATTAGAATAATGAAAAAGCCTTTTTACAGTAATATATAGGTACCATCAGCCCAAAGCTCACACACACACACACACACATACACACAGCTGTTGGGGTGGGGGAAGAGGAGAGCAGCAGGAGAGACAAGTGTCTCGTCACCGTTCAGGATTCTAAAAGCATAGAGAAAATACACAAAAATAAATTTCAAAAATAATTACCTGTGAAACATCCTGCTGCAGCCTTGTAGTGGAGGAGGTTCAGTTGTTTCTGTTTCTTGTGACTCTGGATCAAAATGTAAGGAGCTGCGACGAGGCTGCTCAACGCTATAACCTTAGCCGCGAGCTGCCAGCGCTGTTTTTAGGATTGTGGAGTAGGAATGCTCTCAGTAGCTGACCAATCACATGACAGAAACTGCTCGGCTGAGCAGAGGCAGACTGAGGGGAGAAGTAGACAGGCTCTTTCTGCAGAAACTAGGAGGACCTCTAAAACTCACATTTTTAGTCCACTCTACCCCACCTTTAAAAACCACCGCATTTTGATTCAATAGTCCTTAGGGCGTGCGTGTGTGTATGCACTAAAATTTTAACTTCACTTAACTTATTATTACTACTATTACTCTTTTGCCCTTGTTTTTACTGTTGTAATGCAGCACTGTTTTTCACTGCTGTACACAAAAAGGTAAGAAAACGGTGACTACATAGTATAAAATATTGTATCCTGCAGTCAGTCATAGTTAGCCACTGAGAGCAGAAGGCACATGTATTTGTAGTGAAATAGCAAAACAGCAACACAAAATCAATTTCACTGTAATCAAATTAAGTCCAACTCAGAATGGAAAACAATAATAATGCAGTGGAGTAAAAATATATTTAGCCTTTATTTTAAATAGAGAAAATAAGGTACAATATGATTTTTTAAACAGATTAACATGATATTAAAATGACCAGTCCAATTGTGAAGCCAGTGGTGGGTCCTCTATCCCTTCTGTACTGCTGTGCCATGTCTCTGACTGCTTATCAACCTTTCTGGATCTAAGGGAGAAAAGGAGAGCCAGAGGTGGTGTTTGTGTGTTTGTGTGTGTGTGTGTGTGTGTGTGTGTGTGTGTATGTGTGTATGTGTGTGTATATATATATATATATATATATATATATATATATATATATATATATATATATATATATATATATATATATATATATATACATATACACACACACACATACATACACAAACTTCTAAACAAACCCTCAAATTAGTTTGAGTCTTGACTGACCTGCAGCTGTGTGAGAGATTGAGGGCAGCATAGAGCTCAGGAGTGCTAGGAGTTGGAAGTCCAACTCTCCCCTCTTGTAATACAGAAAGCATAGCTGACCCTGACCCTGAGGACGATGGAGTAATGGGAAGACAGCTAGATATGCTGCTGGGGCCCAAACCTGTGAAATCTAGAGTCAGATGCACGATGCTTGTAAGGTTTTTGTAGTGCAAACATTTCACTGCATTAAAACATTGACTTCTTACCATTTCACCCTTTATTTACATGAGTACTTACTCAGAGTACTCTCTCTTCTCTTGCTGCTTGGCACTCCTTTGCCAAACAGAGGTGAGTCACACAAATACTTCTGCTTCATGAGATGGGCCCTCTGCTGCTCAAAATCACAGCGCTGTAGACAATAAAATACCATTCACTTAATATGTATCCTTATACATTAGAGGTACATTATGTAGGAAATATATTTAGTCATAGAATGACCATGTGTCAGCAGAGATTATGGAAAAGTGAAGACTAAAAAGGCCTCGCTACCCCTCTCAAAAACATCTCAACAAGGAGAGATGCAAAATGTGGAGATGCATTTGTTGCTAGGAGACCAGTGATAGCAGCCAGGCATTTGAAATCTACGGCAGAGTATTAGGGCCACATTGAGAAAAAACAAATTCACAGACTTTCGAGAATAAAGTCTTACATTTTACAAGATTAAAGTCGTAAATTTACTAGATTAAAGTCGTAAATTTACAAGAATAAAGTCGTAAATTTACGACTTTAATGTCATAATATTGTCGGGAATAAAGTTGTAATATTCTATCCTGTTGTTTTAGAGGAGGACAGTTTTTATGGGGGCTGTGGAGCATTTCGTGGAATTGTACTTTAGAATAGGTTTCACAAACCTTTTGGCACATCAGCATCACATTGTCATAAGTATCAGGGCTATGCAAGAAGATGCAAGAAAATGCATCTTTTCCACAGAAAATCACTGCTTTTGTGGAGGGGTAAATAGCTAGAACTGATCGACTGCAGGGTTATCAGTGGATGCATCACACGGCCATTCATAGCGGTTTTATTTCTCATAAATTAAGACTTTATTCTCACATAATGTGAATTTTTTTCTCAATGTGGCCCTTATACTCGTAAAAAAAAGATGACGGAGTGAAGGACAGGTAAGCAATTGATTTTCAGCCAACATTAACCCACTCTCTCATTCTATTGTTGCAACATGAGATAATTCTCCACTGCTGTGACTCTTCTGGGAGCAGATCAAATTTCAATTTCCGCCTGTTGCCAACACACAAAAATGTACATGGTGATGTGCTTGAACACCGTGGAAATGCAGCTCCTTGTTACTTCAGACACTGTCTCAAGTCTAGGAGGAGGTGGCAACAACGTCCAATAATTTGAATCTGGAGTCCAGCATTTGTTTTAAATGCCAACTGCCACAGTTTGACATATTTTGCAAATAACCTCAAGGATCAGTCTGTGATTAATCACTGCACACAGTTCCACTCACAACAGCTGTTACAATCCCCAGCCTGACCTCTGATGTAATCCTTCCTCAACCTGCCACTATATTTTCTTATCAGCAGGGACCTCCAAGTCTGTGACAAAATAATCCAAGCAGTCTTCGACAGCAGCCTCTGCTTCACCGCGTTCTCACCTCACGGCTCAGTCGGATGGCAGCATCTGTGAAGGACTGCCTCTCCCTTTCAAAGGTTCTCCTCTGATGATTTAACTCTGCCCACCGCATCTGAAGACGTTCCCACTCTTCCAAAAAGTATGAATCAGCCAGTTCAGATGGGACAGGTGAGGCAATGCTCCCCTACAGACAGGAACCAGAAGATCAACTAACATGCATGCAGGCAAGTGTGTTGGTGCACAACAATGAATTATACCTGCAGCAGTTGCTGTTGTAATCTGACAAGCTGTTGACTCTCTCTTAGCTCAGTCTCTAGCTGAGCCAAGAGTTTATCATGGTCAGTACCAACACCAGTGTGACCTACATTCAAGAGGAACCACATATTGACTTAAATCACTTGGACTTGAATATATCAATCATTGGCTTTGGCAGAAAGATCGGGGTGGGGTTACCATCAGACATGAGGTCTCCCAGTCTCCTTTGCAACGTCCTCCAACTCTGAACCACTCCTCCTGTCACATGGTCACCAAGCACCATCTCAGCTTCATACAAGGATTTGTCGTCATTTGGTGCCTCATCCTGCTTATCCACAGAGTCCGAAAGGGTCTGTTATATGAAATTTAACATGCTTTCAGATAAGGTTTGCTGTGATTTGATGCAATATGTTTGGACTTGATTCAAGTTCTTGTGAAAACTGTTTTCTGTTTTTCTGAGCATTTTAGAAACTTCATACAGTCATGTATTTATGAGTGAACTTTGAGAGAAACTTAAACATCTAGATGTGAACTTGTGAAAATTTAAACCTCTAAGCCAGGGCTTTTAAACTCCATTGGGGCCACAGAGCATCTAATCTGGCCAGTAGGGGCCAGTCAAGAGAAAAAACTATTTATTTGGGGTTGCCAAGATGAGCTCAAAATGATATCACAATATTCCATGATGATATCGCAATAGATAGATATTTCTAAGAATTTCAAAACAAAAGTATCCATGGAACGCTATTCACAATAAAAATGTATTTATGATGCTAAATTAGTAAAAAAAAAAAAAGTTATAAAGTCTCTTCTTTTCCTTACCTGTTCCATGTTGACTCGTAGTGCATGAAGCAAAGTGGTGAGGCTGTGACGCAGCTTCATCGCCTCTCTGAGCTCTGCTTCTCTGCGCTCCAGCATCACACGTAGTGCTGCTTCTTCACGTCTGCAAGGATGGGAAAGCAAGCGGAGATGATCGGAAATGGATAGAGAGGAAAGCAAAGATCAGATTTTGCACAACAATTACATCCAAATTACTTTGCAGCAGACTTGATTGACTTGACGGGCTGCTCTCTTTTGCCTCGGCCTGCAGGTGGACAGTTCAGCACCTCTATGGCTGGGCAGAAAAATGCAGGATGGTAGATTTGAGTGGAGTCTGACTATAAATAAACAAACTGCTGTATTGTCTATTGTGTGGATGAGTGCGTCTCACAGGCTCCTTTCTCCTTGTGTCTGACTGTGAACTGAGACAGTCGCTCCTTCAGTCTGTTGCTGTGTTGCTCTCGACGCCTCAGCTCTGCCTGCAGCTGGTTACCACGCAGCTGCAGATGGTTGCACTAGCAAGCAGACAGAATATGAGTTTGTGTGTGTGTGCGCATGGGGAGTGTTATTATTATAAAAAGGTGGTCAGGTACTCATGTATTCTTTTATTACTTTGTTTCGCTCACACCTCAGCATGTCCTGGAGTCTGGCCACGTGCTCGTCCATCTCTTGCAGTTGCTCCTACAAAATCAGTAAAAAAAAAAAAAAAATCCTCATCCTATAAATTAGCAGCATTAGTCACTTGTCTTCTCACTGACCACTGCATTAGGTACACAGGACAATTAATAAAGTGTCAGGAGATGCACCCAGTGTAGCCAAGGTAGCCAACCAGTCAAGGTTTGACAGTGTCCTTTCTTTCATTTCAAATAATTCTGGTCATTCTCCGCTGATCTGTAGCATCAACAAGGTATCTTCACTCAGAGAAGTGATGCTCAATGGATGTTTTAAACCCTACAGATAATTGTTTGTTGACATCCAAGAAAACCAGCAGTTTCTGAAATACTAAGACAATAACCCCATTCTGAAGCTTTGTCGTCTTGACCACGTCTGCAAGAGTAAATGCATTAAGTGGCTGCCATGCCATTGGCTAAACAGACATTTTGTCAACACGGCAGTTGAACAGGTGGCCAGTGAGTGTTTACCCACTTTTGAACTCACTCTGAGTAAGTCTTCCTGCTCCCTGTGCTCCTCCCGGTCAGCCCACCAGGAGGCACTGTGAGAGACCTCATTCAGAGGATTGGGGCTGGGATCCCTGAGCCGAGAGGAGTCTGTAGGAAAGGAGAGAAGCAGAAACAAACAATAAAAAGAAATGGTCATAGAGTGAAGTGCCAGATGTGACTAAAAAAGGATGCTTTTATTTCCAGTATCAATGTCTGCAGGGTTTTGTGCAGTTTAGTTTAATTGGTATGTACCTGAATACTCCTGGTGTCTCCCAACTCTACTCAGGCCAAACCTAGAAGCCATCTGGATGCAGTTGGGACAAAGGGATATAGTTTACCGAGCTTCTTTTCTGTGCTAATGTTTTGCTTCAATAATTAAAATGGCAAACCTCACTCACCATTAGTAACAAAGGATCAGTTCACAGGGATGTTTGTACGACCTTATCTTCCCTTCCTCAGACAGGTTCTTCCTCTTTCACTGCCAGGTGATGGCACTTCCACTAATTACCACAGACAACAGCTTAGAAGATGGAAGCATCACATGGTTTGAAATGGTACAGTTGATCTGCTTCCAACCAAACTAAGGGGTTTTCGATTATAATTATATTGGGTTGTTTCATAACAAAACATATGCATGATGGGAGGGGCAGACCTAATAATCCCCAAAGAGAGTTAAGGGGATTTTATTTTTAGATCAGCATACAAAAAACACTTCTGTGGTGTGTAAAACCACATCCAATTTCAAAAGAAGAAATTAAGCAAGCTCAAAACAAATTGTAGTTTCTTTAAACTAATATATTAGTTTAATTTAAAGACACTAATGGGAGTAATGTGTTATATGACACATCAGTGAAGTGACACAGGCTCCTTTGACAGGCATACAATTCATACTATGTTCACATTGAGACATAAAGCGATGTTGTTTGCATATTCTTCTTGTGAGTCGGCTAATCATCCATAACTGATGGCTTTTAAGTCAAGGGACAAGAAATATTCATGTATTCTCTTCCACTTAAGCTATGTTCCCACATTGTGACTTCCAGAGTCAAGTGGGAGCCCCAAACTGCTATCTATCATCACTTAAAAGCCCATTGTAGATCAACAAACCACATTAATTAAGCCATTTCATGTTTAGAGGTCAACCAGTTAACATTTATTGTAGCAGTGTTGTCTAAGATCTCTGTTGTATTACAGTTTGTTTGTTTTTCAGACTTACAGAGAGAAACATTTCACACTCAATTTACATCTACATTCACTTTAGATTTTAATCTGAAACCAGTCAGCACATTCGTATTTCTCTGGAAGTCAAAGAACCCAGAGAGGCACAGTGTGGAAGATTTTGGTGAATACATTTCCATTTGGCAGAAATGGAATATAAAAAAAACACACCATTTTGAGTTTTGAAGATAACTTCAGGCTACCATAGGTTCTACTACATGCTTGAGTAGGAAGAGTGAGGTGAGTGATAATCAGCTGCAACATGCAATTTCACAAAAGACGTTAAATCCTACACACTGTAGCTTTTAAAAGAAAAAGAAACTTGACATTGTTAATTTCAACAAAAGGACTGATATTTAAAAAGCACATACCACATTCAATGTGTTCAAAAGTAATTTAATCAAACAAGGCTGCCCACAGTAGCAATGTTAAGAAAAAGGAATTACCAACAGTAGTAACAATTTTGGTTGATTGGAGCAAGATTTCAGCTTGGAAATAAGTTAATGCAACAAGTCACTGCAGCACGATCCATTAAATACAAATATGCGAACCGGTTTATCAGTCCAAATAGTGTGAGGCCTTGACGTGTTCTATTATTATTTTCTTAAATTAAAAGACATGAACAGAGAAGCAACCTTTGACAAGCTGTTCAGTATGTACAGAGGGGCGGGGTGAATGGTTAATCAACAATCACATGCCCTGCACTGAAAGGATTAAAAGTCTGCTCAATGTTGTTGTACCTCAGAATAGTAGTAACAGCTTTACATTCAACACAAATATAAGAGTAGCATAAAACACCCATAATTTTTAGCTCAGTAGTGATCAGTACATTAGTTGGCCACATGCACAGTGTTTTTGTTTTGTGAAGATAAGATACTGTCCCCAATTCAAGTGAATGAAAAATTGCACTCCACTGTGTGTGTGTGTGTGTATATATATATTCTGCACTTGGTTTAATAAGTGTTAATTAATTATTTGCCTGTACCACACAGAATACAGGAGGAAGTTATACTTTCAGTGGTCTGTCACATGGACTGCCTTGCAGTAAATGGAGACTGGACGTGTTAAGCACTAGGTAAACCAAGACCAGCTTAATCATTAGTCAGGCTAGTGTCAATACCAACGTGTAGAGTTTGGCCCTGCTTTAATGTAACAGATGCGAGTTATGATACCATTAGTTCTGGCAAACACAATGGACCCCGCCCCCAACCCTCAAACCCCCCCCCCCCCCCCCCCGTCCATCCCTCTGTCCCCGTCATCCATCATTCCCATGTTGTATCATCCCAAGAAGAGCTGGTGGATCCACAGAAACACGTAGAAGCGCAGAAAGCCTTCATAGGTTTCTTTCTGTGGAGGACAGTGAAAGACGGTTCATACACTAGTAAAAACAACAAATTGTGAAACGGTCTGTCTCACTGACAGGAAAACACCATTGTGGCTAAAACCATTAAAATTTTGTTAAAGGAATACTTCACTGATTTGCATTTAGCTTTGTATTACTAGAATAAGGGTAGTATTTGTGAAAAGCTTCCCAAACTCAGTTTCCCCTGAGTTATAATATATCTTCATCTTCATTCTTTTCTTTGTTCCGTGCCCACCAGTGACACTTGGTCCTGTTAGCGTTAGCAAAGATGGCGGACACTGTTTACGACTCAGGGGAAACTGAGGTTGGGAAGCACAATTTTTCAAAAATAATACCCCTATTCTAGTAATACAAAGCTAAATCTGTGAAGTATTCCTTTAACAATCTACATAGAGGAATTTTATTATTTATCAAAAATAATATTCAACAAATATCTCCTATTTAGTAAAGTAATTATTTAATTCATTGGTTTTGCACAGCTGTAATTAATACATAATTTGATTTCATTTAAATTGCATCTGAAACAATTATACAATTGTTTGATTAACAAAAAGGTGTGTTATTATATCTAATAATTTGTTATTTTGTTTTTTACCCTGTCTGACTTTACAGTTGTGTCTACTGTTGATGCGTGTGTGTGTGTGTCTGTGCAAAAGACAGACAGAGAGAATCAAAGCAGTTCTCCCACAGCTGTAAGATAAAATGAAATTTGAACTATTACATGTGGCAATCAGTGTTTGCATTGTAGTGGTGGCTACAAACGATATAGGTGTGAGAATACCAAGGGCGTAGGTTTGGTTAGAAGACTGGTGGGGATGCTTTAGGTATAGCTTTCTCCCGTCTCCTCCTTCACTCGATATTTCTGTGTGATGCATTCAGCGATGCTCGTAAAAATCCGCTCGCTCACTGTCGCTCTCCTCTCACAGCATTCCCACACACGGGCCCCGTCTCTAATATTGGTAGGGACAATCTGGCCTTCTCCAAATATTGGTGGGGACATGTCCCCACCCTCCATATGCAAACCTACACCCTTGGAAAACAATATAATACTGCATCAAGTCAGAGGACATGAGCTGAGGTGGCAGCCTTTCATGCATCCAGGGACAGGTTGCATTTAAGTGAGCCTAAACCGCCTAAGGATGTGGACACATTGGATGTGTTCAGACCCGATTGGATCTCTTAGGGCGAATGGTAAGGCTTTATCCACACTGAAACAGTTAACTTTATTGTCTTTTTCATGCTTGAAAAGTTTTCCAAAAACACAGTGTTGTCTCCGAGAAAATGTCTTCATACACATGTAAAAAACTGTCACAGAAATATACCAAAAATGGAGAGGAAGATGTAGAGCATGCAAAACGATGCTGGCCCCAACACAAGGTCTGAACGGGGTCTCAGAAACCTTGGTGGCCTTTGGGGTTCTATAGTGCCTCCCTGATTTAAGGTGTTTTAAGGTATTCTAAACTGAATGTGAAGGTGTAGTTACAGTCGTCCCTAGTATTATTAATACTACAGCTTATCTCCCCAGCTGGTCCCTCCACGATAAAAAGGCAGGCCTACCTCAGAACAGGGAGCAGGACTTCGGTGGTCTAAAGGGATTATCACTGGAGGGAACCCCCATCAGGAGAGGGTCCTTGGAGGCATTCTGCAGACAGAAGTTTCTCAGCTCAGCAGCAGCCTGCGACACCTGCAGAGCCAGACATGATGGCAGTGTGTGTGTATGTCACAGATAAGATTGTGATTGTGAGATTTTCATTTGGGTCACTAATAAGAAATTTGCAGCTTTTTACATCACATTTCAACAATTTAACAATGTGGGATATAGCCTATGATGACAAAAAAAACTTTTTAAATCCACAATAAAAGTTACAGATATGGGAGTAAAAATAGTCAAATAAATATATATATATATATATATATATATATATATATATATATATATATATATATATATATATATATATATATATATATTATCAGTTATATTATGCATATATTTTATTTGGTGAAGTAGGAGGCAATGGTTTGTTTATATTCAAAAAATAGGTCCATATATAAAATGTTTGGGAGAATTTACAGTCAATGAGAAATCAGGACTAAATTATTTAAAACATTTAAATTAGCAAATCACAGAGGCTGCCATTTGATTCTTCACGTTTTGCCTGTCATGTTGGAAAAAGTTAATATCCTTACAATAGAATAATAAGTAGTTACAGTTGTGATGGTGACTTGTGGTTATGAGGTGCCTTGCAAAGTGGCTCAAGCTTTAAATAATATTAACATTTTGACACATTTAGCTCCAAACAATGTTTAAGAAAGTGTTGTGAATTTTTTTAAAAACTTTTTACATTTACAACAATATTTGTTAACTTGTGCATATATTAAATAGTTAGATCTAAATGTTAAATTTTACACCTAAATGTTAAATATTAAATCTATAAATAAATATATAAACTCAAAGTCTGACAATATCAAGCTTTTATGTTGGTGCTTCCGGTAACCGGATGTGTGAATTTGCATATTAGCTACCATTTATATTTAAATGTAACATTTAGATTTAAATATATTATTTATATTTAACATATAGGTTTAGCATTTATATTTGACATATAGATTTAGCATTTATATTTAACATTTAATATTTAGATTTAATATTTAACATTTGGGTGTAACATTTAATATTTAGATTTCATATCTATGTGTAACATTTAATATTTAAATGTAATATTTAACATTTAGGTGTCAACTATTTAATGCATGTATAAGTTAACAAATATTGGGGCAAATGAGGAAAACGTTAGCGTTAAAATACACTTTTTTAAACATTGTTTGAAGCTAAATGTGGCAAAATGTCGATGGTATTTTCAGCTTGAGCCACTTGACGTCAAACTGTTACATGGACTAAAACTGACACTTGTGTTTTGTTTTGGGGTTTTTTTTGCATAAAATTTGCAAGCAGCTGTGCAACGCATGCATCCGCGTTGTCTCGTATTCACAGTTAAATGCTGCTCACCTGTGTCTTTCACATAACTGACACTACAGACGAAGTGGAACTTTGACAAACACGAGTGACACTTCTGTGGGTTCGCACGCACTTTACAGCGGCTGCGACTTCCCAAAACAGACGGCGACGGCGACAACACGGAACAAACTTGTTCCAACTGGTATCTGCGCTTTACCCAGCCCGGGAGCCACTGTGTGCCCTTAGTGTAACTTTGTACAACACTTGTCCTTCCCCCCGAGAAACAAAACTGCCAAAACTCTGTCGTGACAACAAGAGTTTTTCAATCTCCGCCATTCAACGCCTTGCTGTCTTCCGTGTTTGTGTGTCAATGTTGAGGGGCTCGTACCTTGATTCTCCGGATACTGGCCTCTAACCGGAGCTGCTTCACGGCCCTCTGAGCGATAATTAAGTTGTTGCTGGCGTTGTTGTTGGACATGATGATGGCTGATAGGATTTTAGGACTGTTTAAGACAACCGCGCAGGACCGAGCGAAAATAATTAAGTCCCCAACTGCACTAAAACCAAACCCTAAACCCGAGGGGAAACAGTGGTCACCAAGTGGCCCGCCCCCTCTGCGTCACCCAGCCATTCTATTGGGCCCTGAGCTTGTCAATTGAAACGTGTACCAGACGACACGCCCCCTCGTACACGCTGATCATTATTATGAGTTTCCTAGAGAGCAGAACAGGAAGTTAAATTGTGACCTTCAACAGAGCACTCACTGCCTCAGTAGAACAGAATAGAATAGCATAGAATAGAATTTGGCCCTTCTCCTCTGACCTCTGTCATCAACAGGAAAACAGATGCTCACTGGATATTTGCCTTTATTTTGACCATTATCCATACACTCAGATCAGCCCACCTGGAACCAGCAACAATGCCACATTCTAAGTTTAATTAAATCAACATTTTTATATATTTTTGTACTCCTGCTCAGGTGTATGTGTACCTAATATAGTGACTAGTTACTGTATATGTAGTTTTTTTTTTGTCGGTCGTTAGTTCTACATTAGATGACTCTGGTAGTGGTCTTATTGCCTTTGTAGCAAGAAGACCCGGGTTCGAGACCTGGTTGGAACAAGGGCCTTTCTGCATGGAGTTTGCATGTTCTCCCCGTGTGTGCGTGGGTTTTCTACGGATTCATCCGGCTTCCTCTCACAGTCCAAAAACATGCAGGTGTGAATGTGAGAGTGGATGGTTGTTTGTCTCTATATGCGGTCCTGTGATGGACTGGCGAACTGTCCAGGGTGTACCCGGCACATTGCCCTATGTGATAATGGATGGATGGATAGATGGCTCTGTATCTTCTCTCTAACATGGGAGTGGGTTGTGTCCAATTGGTTTTCTTTAGCAGTCATCTTGATGTATAGTTAATTTAAATTAAGTGTGGTGTTATAGGCATCAGGCGAGAAAGCACTCACAGTGGTGAGTGACAATGACATAATTTGATTGAGAAATGATTACAGGGTGTGAACATCTTTATGTTATTAAAATATTAAATTGGTCATTTATCATTGTTATAAGCCACATATCATATGAGAGAGAGAGAAATACATGTACATCATAAACTAGAGAAATCAATCAGTGAGTGCAAACTTCCACCAAAGTTTCCCACCGTGTCAATGCTCTCCTGAAACTGCATCTGTACCTGAAGCACCACCCTATAATTTCTTCCTCATGCCTGACATACATCCTCAAACAATAAAGTCTAAATTCATCATTTACATTCTGACTGACTGAGAACCTTCATACACATTTTTCTTATGTTCATATTCCCTGAAGATGAAACTACAATTTGACAGTTAGTCAGGAAAGACAAACATTTCAGCTCAACGTCACACCACTTTGTCCAGTTTCTACGAATTCCTGCGACATAATTGTTGCGACAATACACCAAATCAATCACTCAATTTCAGTTTTTTCAGAAGAAAACTCAGGAGATTAAGATGAATCCTCGGGATACAGTTTACACAAAAAAAACCTCAATTCAAATTGAGTTAAAAAGAACTTTATTTGTTCCTAAAGGAGCAATTTAGAAGCACACGGAGCAAAAAACCCAGCAGAAGAAAAGTGTTGGCACCTTAATTTGAATGTTTTTTTCACTAATACACATAATGTGTTTAGACTTAATCATTCACAGTAAGATAATTTTTAATCAAAGTAAAACATTTGCTATTTATGCATAAGTAAAATAATTCTATTACAAAATATCAGCTCACTCAGACGATTTGTCCCCTGTAGATAAAGCAGAAAAAAAGTGTATGGTCATTCATTCTGTATCTATCCATGCGATGACACATCATTGCTGAGACCTGTGTATGAATCAAACTCACAAGCGATTGGTCCAATGGTGATGGGTTGCAGAGGAGACGAGCTGGAAACAGAGCGCTGTGTCCTACTTCTGCAGTACTGTGTAGAAGATGGGGATAACATACCAGCAAAACCAGTATTAAAGGTACATTATATGGGGTATTTATTGTATGAAGTCATAAAATGACCATTATATGTCATCAAAGAGGAAACATGCTAAATTGAAATACTGGCTTGACAGAAAACAATGGTACATCACATACAACCTATGTAAGGTGACAGTGATAACTGGCTGTTGATGAAGTGAAGTGTGTGACTTACTGGGGCACAGCGGGAGTTACTCTGGTCACACAGACTGAGGCTGCAGTGAAGATAAACATGTCGGTATTCACCCTGGGTCAGGAACAACAGGGTAGAGAAACGAGCCTGGTGGGATGACCCATTCTCAACCACCATCACCAGCCGCTGGTCAGTGGGACACCTGGCAATGAGGACAGAGCAAGTCATCAGGGCTATTGTACATCACCATAACCTTGTCCATTATCATCCACATAGAATCTGCCAAAGATGAGGGGGGAGGGAGGGGGGGCATTTACTTGTTCCGGATGAGAAAGTATTTTGTGGAATTGTTGGGGTTTGATGAGTGAGTGGCGAAGCAGTCCTCCAGAACCACTGCAAAGCTTCGATCGTCCACAGAGACGCCCACGTACAGAGGTGAGCCCACCGGAAGAGAGATGAGACCTGCTGGATAAGGCTCACTGAAGTTGGAGTTGCGGAACAGAGACATGGAGCTTCTGACTTTGGCACCAGTGCCTGAGAGGCCAACTCCTGCCCTGTCAGGTAAATATGACGTAAAGACGATTAGCCGCAACACAAACACATTCTGTTCACTGTGGATTATCTAAGGCCTCTTCACGTCTATCCTTGCAGAGTTTCTGGTTCCTGTGCTGCTCTGGTTCATCACTGTGTATTTTAAACCATAATTAGAGGATACATGGAGGGACTGACATGGCAGTGATGTAGTGTTCAGAGAGTCCAACAACATTAATAGTGAACAACATAAGTAACTTTCCAAATTGTTATTTTTTTACATTTGTAAATGTGAGTAATGTTATATTAAAAAAAGGCTACTTACTGCAGGAAGGGTCTGATAGCCACATTCATACTGGTATCTGTTTCCAGGGGATATGTACAGGAGACTGGAAGTCTCACAGATTGGGCAAAGGATCCGTTTGATGGGTACATAAACAAATTGTTGGAGTAGATAACATGTGTGCGGTTGGTCTGAAAGACAGGGGCCCAAATTATTAGTTAGTTGAGGGCTTATAACAGTTTGAGTATTGGCATTTAGTTGGTTTATGGGCTACAACAATTGCGTAGCCTTAAGACCCACTATGATGAAAATTTAAAATGAAATGCTTGTCACTCTCCACCGCCCAATTCTTTTTTTCCCCTTTTTTCTTTATGCATTATAAGCTCCACCTCAACGCAGACCTGAACAACCAGTTAGGTAGCTAGCATTCAAAACATAAAGTCAATGGCTCCATTTGGATGAAAGTTAGTGATATTCAAGGTAATATGGAGAAGAAAGGATGTAGCCAGACAACTGAGGGTGAGGGGTTAGGGTAAGTCTAGGATTAGCCATACAACGGAAAAGAGTGGAACAACACAACATGTCTGTGTAAATTCTCTTTCCTCCAAGTCATAGTTATCCAAAAGTCACTGAATCGTTAGTAACTGGGCTTTCTTGAAGATGTTTCACCTCTCATTCAGGAGACTTCTTCAGGTCTCTAAGCTGGTGGTGAAACCTTTCAAGACTGAAGCTGCTTTTGGATGAGAGGTGAGATGTCTTCAAGGAATGTCATATTGTCATGTTGCTATTGATTCAATGACTTTTGAACAACACCACATGTTTTATACACAATCACGCTTACAGAAAGAATGAGGTAATTAAGTCCATACCCTCATTGTGTTTCCACAGGCACCTGCCCGAGCCTCCACTTCATACCAAACTACATTATCACGCACTCTGACCCAGGAACAGTTACGGACTGCCAGATTTCCAGAGAGTGGGTCCAAACCAATGGATGTGGTGGCAGCCATATTCAGTCCGATTTGGATTTTATCAGCGCCACAAATAAGCTGTTCATTTGTGGCTGGAGGCCGTTCTACTAAAAAAAAATAAATAAATAAATAAAGACACCAATTAAAAGTGTGCACAAAAAAGATAAATACTAAATGATACAGAGATATTTTTTTTAAAAAGACGTAAACGTACATTCACAAACAACACTTGCATCTTCACTGTGACCACAGTTGTGGACCCCAAACCCTCGATGTCTGCAGTGTGTTATGGACGGTTCCCTTCCTGAACAACTGACATCGTCCAGCCAGATGGGTCCAGTGCCTTGTCCAAAGGCTGCGCTCTGCAGTGCTGAACGAGCCCTGCCACAGTCCAGCTGTCTGCACACCACGTTAGCATCGTTCAGGTCCCAGTAATCATCACACACTGTCCCCCACTGTCCATTATAGAAGAGCTCCACTCTGCCAGAGCAGCGGTTGTCAGAGTTGACCAGCCTCACTGGTGTAGCAGCTTCAACACATGCAGCATGATACAGTTGATTAGGCACACAAGTGAAAGACAGCGCTCAACAGGACAAGTATTCTGTCCTCATGTTTGGAATGAGACTACGTGTGTCCTTTTAAAGTGACAAATACTATTGACAGTCAGTAAGACAGTGAGACATCACTGACTTTTGCTGTGTAAATCAAATTTACCTTCACAGACCACACCAGCGTCCTCTCTGTGATTACAGTCGTGAGATCCAATCCCTCGGTGGGGGCACTCTGTGAGCTTTGTCTCGTTGCCTGTGCATCTGACATCGTCCAACCAGATAGGTCCTTGTCCCTGTCCAAAACGTGCATTTGTTGGTGCTGACAGGACCCTGCCACATCCCAGCTGTCTACAAACCACCTGAGCATCCACCAGGTCCCAGATATCATCACACACTGTCCCCCACTGTCCACGCAGGAAGATCTCTACTCTGCCAGAGCAGGAGCTGTTTCTTCCGTTCACCAGGCGGACCTGTCCCTCAGCTGTTGTGATGTTGTTCACTGTTGTTGCCGGTGTATGGACACTTGTTGTGTTTCCACTTGTCTGGGTGCTGAACTGAGTGAGTGATGCTGGTTCAGACGTGGTTGAAGAAATGTCAATTCTGCTCACCTCTGTTATCAAAAGAAAGTCAGACTGCATTGACACTGTGCCAGAGAATCTTTTTTGCTTACATTGTTACTTGGATTTATGAAAAAGACAATAGAATGTTGTTTACTAGACAACAAAACAAATGTAAAGTTGAGGGAAAAATGAATGTGTTCATAAAATTCAAACATACCTGTACAGTAGGCATAATTGCATGAGACTGGTTTCACAAGTTTGTAAACGTAGTAGTTTCTGTAGCAGAGCTTGACATGGATGAAGGTCGGTGAACTACAGTATGAACACATAGATCCAACTTCACGGTTTACAATTTCACCGGGCGTTGTGGGATGAGCTTCTTTCATCCACATTGGAGCAGCAGTTCCACATCCATGGTGTCCACATGTCTGGGGAATTTGAGCACTGTTTGAACTCAGAAAGAAGCGATACCAGCCTTGCCAGTTAACATCTCGATCACAGCGGTTGCCGCTATTTGCATTTGTTGAGCGCCACTCGTCGTGCAGTGCAGTGTAGTTCTGACAAGGGTCAGCACAGCGGGCAGTCCCATTATTGCTGATGCAGTCCATGCCGAAAGGGCAAACGGTGTTTCCACATCTAAACTGGACAGATTGGGAAGAGAGGCGAGATCTGGAGGCGGGGGAAGGTACCAGGCAGTCGAAAGAGCCTAGTGTGTTATGGCAAACTTGATCTGGTGCACATGGTGACTCTGGGAGTGAGCACTCATCGATGTCTACACAGCCACTGTCGGATGACCAGTGATATCCTTGGCTACAGCACGATGAGTCACTGCAGCGTGTCACATCGTAGCAGGTGAGACCATCACCTACAAAGCCATCTTTACAGACACAAGAGGGGAACTGATGGGCAAAGGTGTCTCCTCTGTCTCCTGACTCCAGGCACATGGCTTCATCATGACACGCATCACAGCCGGTGACTTCTAGCCCTGAGAAGTACAAAGATGGTTCTGTTTTGACCCATGATATGATTTCATATTTTGGTTTTACATCATAAATAACAAAGTATAACAATTTTTTGCAAACATATAACTGACAGAAAACAAATCATACACATCTACACAGATTTATTTCACACAACACAAGCATCCACACACTTGTTTCCTTGGTGGAGGTCTGTTCCTCCTTGGTCTGATCCACTGGAACATAGGTGCCTCCATTTGTGTTGGTTCTGAACTGAGTGGCCACAGATCTGCTCACCTCTGTTATCAAAAGAAAATCAGACTGCATTGATTCTATCAGAGAATTTTATTTCTTAAATTGTTTCTTGAATTTATGAAAAAACGACAACAGTATGTTCACGAGACAACCAATCTTAAATGTAAGGTTGAGGGGGAATTCGATGTGTTCATAAAATGTAAACATACCTGTACAGTAGGCATAACTGCATGAGACTGGCTTCACAAGTTTGTAAACGTAGTAGTTTCCAGAGCAGCGCTTGACATGGATGAAGGTCGGCGAACGGCCGCAGTCTACACAGTGAGTTCCAACTTCACGGTTTACAATTTCACCGGGCGTTGTGGGATGAGCTTCTTTCATCCACATTGGAGCAGCAGTTCCACATCCATAGTGTACACATGTCTGGGGAATTTGAGCGCTGTTTGACCCCAGAAAGAAGCGATACCAGCCTTGCCAGTTAACATCTCGATCACAGCGGTTGTCGGGTTCTCTATAACTTGTTGAGCGCCACTCGTCGTGCAGTGCAGTGTAGTTCTGACAAGGGTCAGCACAGCGGGCAGTCCCATTATTGCTGATGCAGTCCATGCCGAAAGGGCAAACGGTGTTTCCACATCTAAACTGGACAGATTGGGAAGAGAGGCGAGATCTGGAGGCGGGGGAAGGTACCAGGCAGTCGAAAGAGCCTAGTGTGTTATGGCAAACTTGATCTGGTGCACATGGTGACTCTGGGAGTGAGCACTCATCGATGTCTACACAGCCACTGTCGGATGACCAGTGATATCCTTGGCTACAGCACGATGAGTCACTGCAGCGTGTCACATCGTAGCAGGTGAGACCATCACCTACAAAGCCATCTTTACAGACACAAGAGGGGAACTGATGGGCAAAGGTGTCTCCTCTGTCTCCTGACTCCAGGCACATGGCTTCATCATGACACACATCACAGCCGGTGACTTCTATCCCTGTGAAGTACAAAGATGGTTTGGTTTTGACCCATGATATATGAGATATATGAAACTGAATGATTTTTTTTGCCAAGTGAGAAACAGTGATGGCCTCACAGTACAACTGAGCCAACTATCTGGAGGCAGGATATCAGCTGGGAATGCATGGACATGCATAGATTTACAATTGCTGTCAAAAATTCAGTTATTAAGAGAGAATTCTGAGAATTTGCAAATACAGTAAATATACATATATAGAGATATAATATGTAGATATATATACAGTAAATTGTCCGGACTGCTGGATATTTTTATGCATGCGAAGTTGTTGCTCTGAGTGATATCTGGTACAAGTGTGTGAAAGTCATTTCTTACATTAAAGAATTACACAAATCAGTAACATGTGCAATTAAAGGTGAGTGTGATTTTGTATTTGAATACCACAAGAACAGTACAATAAATGCCTGGAATAAGCGTTTAAGATTTTGCATCGAAATAAAATGTCATCTAAAATTGAAGAGTCACATTATGAATGTGTAGGATAACGTTCAATCCTCGATGACACAATGTCAGATTGCTTACCTGTGGTGGTTCCTGTGAGAAACTGCAGAATAAAAAGCAAAAGCAAACTCCCGGGCCTTCCCATTTTCGACCACGTCCAAGACAAAAACCTACTGAAAACAACACAAAACAAATATGAAGATCATCAAATTATGATGATGAAGCAATGTCTTTCTTTGCCAGTCTTACCTTGGATAGAGTGCGGGAGGTGAGTGAGAGCATGAGAATTTATAGGCCCGTTTCCTTGTGTAGAACAATAAGACGCTAAAGCGGGTCTTTAGTAGCACTGTATCAACATGACCTCAAAAGAGTTAATAATTAATCATTAATGACAGGAAGGGATCAAATGCAAACATAACTGGCACCCAAACAAAGGCCGGCGACAATATATTTTATTGGATCTTCAATCATTCTTCTGTCAGAATTGAAAAGGCTATGGTGAACATAAGTTTTCATAAGTTTGTATGCATTTCTGTGCAAATAACCAAAGTGAGCATAAACATTCTTCTTCTCTCTCTCTCACTCACACACACACTCACACTCAGTTTTGACTGTGTGTTACGGCACCTCGCATCAATCCTCTGTTTTGCATGAATTCCTATGAAGTGTATGCAAATTGCAGACCATTGCAGAGTGGTGTATGTTTTGATTAATATTAAACATCTGACGAAATTGGACACTCTAAATTGACCATAGAGTGTGAATGTGAGAGTGGATGGTTGTTTGTCGCAGTAGAAGGTGAGTGAGTACACATCTGATGATTCCCATGATGTGAGATGACATCACATGAATTAACATTTGTAAGAACGCATCTTTAAACAGGCACTGGATGCTTGTTAGTCCAATCTCATGGTTTTTCTTTTTTATACACACTATGCTTTGACCTCGGTTTTTTTGGAATAAATTCAAACAACTTTATTTGAAGATAAGAGCATTTAGAAATTACACTGAAGAGAAAAAATATGGGTGGAGGCTGACTCCACCCCCCCCCCCCCCTTGGTTTCTTAATTTGATTTATTGGTTTTAACATATTGTCACTCCTTATCACTCTTTAAGATTATTTACTGGAATCACTGTGCTATTGTAAGCATTTCTTGGCTATGATGTAATATTTCTTAACTTGCTTCCCCATTCATTTCTATTATTAATGCAGGGTAAATGGTTGACTAAGGGCTAAACTGTACATGGAAAATGCCGATAAGTGTTTTTATGATCCTGATAGTGAGTGACAAAGCATTTCAAACAGACCCTTAAAGGGGATGAAAGTCACTTCTATTCATATACAACCTTTAATGACGCACATAGAAACATCAAGAATCATTTTCATACCTCCCAGAGTCCATTTGATTCAAATAACCATCAACCAAAAGAGCACAAAACATTATAAGTGGACTTGGGTGGGGAGGTTTCTGAACTTTGTCATATATAGATGTTTTTATGTGGCCGGTGAAAAACATCTGTCCATGTTGAGTAATGATCTTTATGAGGGCTTATAATAATACATTTTTTTATATAGCAAATATCTCAAAACAAAAGTTACAAAGGGCTTCACATATAAAAACACAAGTTAAAAGATCAACAAAAAGAAACACAGTAGTCAAATAATAGAATCATTGAAATATGAGCACAACCATACGACGGAGTATTAGGGCCACATTGAGAAAAAAAAATTCCCAGACCTTGAGAATAAAATCGTAAATTTACGAGAATAAAGTCGGAATATTATAACCTGTTTTATGAATAAAAGTGTCATATTCCTGTATTTCTGTCCTATCCACAGGTTTGCACTTACACAAATAGGACATGGACATAAATTCTAAAACATATCGGACGCCAGTGTCAAGAGGTTAAACCTGGGTTTATATGCTCTGTAGTGACTGCAGCAGCCCCCTCACACTTAAGCGGTAGCGGTGTGAGGGCCTGCGTGCCTCAATGACCCCGAGAGCTATGCCAGCCGGAGTTCGTTACACTCCTGCCAGGGTCACCCATGCTGGACAGGTCAAGCGGTATAGGCCAGACAAAATGTAAAAAAGCGTTAGCGTAGAAAAAAAGACTGGTTATAGTAGCACCGATGATAAGAATCCAAGAAAGAACCCGTCATGGGAAAGGAAGGGCCTCCACACGGGGGGCTTATGACGCAAGGCAGTGAAAGCTGGAAGGAAGCTGCAAAGCCAACTCCCCTTCTGACACCCGATACAACTATAAAGATAGGTACATGGAAGGCCTAAAAACAGCTGGAGAAGACACAGAAGAGGAGATGAGGAGTATAAGCAACAACTGGCATGACCTTTCCCCTGCTCTGACAGGGGAAAAGGGCCCGACTAACTGGCTGCAGCCTGTCAACACACCTTTTATTTAGACTGATAAAAAGACAACACAGTGCAAATCCTGGCAGTGTTCCTGAGTCTGTGTCCATTACATGCTGCTCAGAAGTTAGATTATAATCAAATGAAATACCAAGATGTCTTACAACAGGCTTGATGTATGCAGACAGGTGTCCAGTAGATGGCGGTAATCGACTGCTTGTGCTGTTGGGGCCAAAGGTGAAAAACTAACTTTTGGTAACTTACTTACAAAAATCTTACAAGATTTGAACTTGAGAAAGTTGTTAGAGCTCCAGTTGTGTTGTTTCTCTCTCTCTACTAATCAGGCCGTCATATAAAGAAGTCAGCATAGTGAGATTAGTGAGTTTAACAGACGGGGATGTATGCGTCGAGTGAATCACTGAAAAACCTCTCAATTTGTGCTTCATCAGTACTGCGTGGGTATGTGCTCGGTTTGACCTTGTAACCCCTCACAGTGACACCTGCTTTCCCAATTTTGGAGCATGAATGTGCTCAGAACAATTAATGACAAGCTTAGAAATTACAATTAGACATAAATGTCTGTATCTTCTGTTTAAATGTACAGCTGTGACACAAACTTAATGCAAAAACACGAATACAAACACTCGTGAAACCTTTTATTCACTAAAAAACTTGTGCGAACACTGTATCTTGGCATAACATATTATACGTAATATGATATAACCAGTGTCCTTGTGATAAGTTAATAAAAATGTTAAGTAAACTGTAAAATCATATATTTGGTCCCTGGCCATTTACATTTCCTCTTCAACCCTAAAGCTAACACAGAGGAAATGCTCTGCCGGTAAAAACATGGATTTCAATCATATTGTTTCTCTCAGTTCATACAAAAGACAAAATGTCCATCTAAAACATACCAAAACCCTATAAAACACAGTCCCACATCCCATGAGTTTTGCTGTGGTAACTTAGTGTTGTAATGTGAAAGATTGTGCAATAATTTCCCTGGTAAGGTTTGGCTGATACAAAGTGCAAGGAATTGCAACAATTTCTTATGACGGGACAAAGGGCAACTACGAGCGGTTGTGCAACTGACGGCCAAAAAAACAAAAATGGAGGTAGTTTGTCACTTTTGAACGTCATAACAGTCCAACGATGGCAGGTCAGACGTGCCACTGATCACACTATTGTTGCTACAATGCCAGACTGTGCCGGGACAGTTTCTGTGTCAGTCATCGAGGAGGTTCTCTGACTCCGTCTGCAGAAGCGCTGCCTCCACACTGTCTGTGTGCCTGAGACCCTCCAGCTCAGCTGCGAGGAGAACCTCCAGAACAGAGGGCTGGAAAGAGGGAAGAACATGACGAAAGAGAAACAATAACACCATGTTTATTTTAGCTGCGTTGTTATGAAAAAAAAAGAAAAAGGTCATACCTGCAATCTAGAAAAGACCAGCTGCACGCCACGCAGTTTGAACTGTCTCAGCACGTTCCTGAGCTCGCTGATCACCGTGTAATCGATGATGCTGACGTGATGACAGTCCAGGACCAGTGACCGAGGCGGAGACGCTGAGGGTGGGGAGAGGAGGGGTGAGTTAAAGAAGGAAAGAAAATGAAAGAGACAAGGTGGTGAAGATGAGACCAAATCCTTACCGCTCAGAGCATGGCTGTGTATGACGTGGCTGAGGTATTCTGCGGCGGGAAAACTTAGTCCACTGTTCAACTCCACCACTAGTGCGCCATGGTCAGACACCTGCATTCAACAGGCGGCGTGAGACACTGAGCTTTTAGTTCAGAGATGTTCATCCCTCTGCTCCACAGTGGAGCGAGAATGCCAACAGTCCTGAAGGTGGCGCTACAGTAGCAGTATAAAGTTTGAAAATCCCCGACAAGTCATTCAAAACATGCTCCAGCATTGAACAGCTCACCAGTTTCTGAAGTTTCAGAAGTCCATCCCTCTGACTTTCTCAAAAATGAAATCAAACTACTCTCCCTCAGGGCTCTGTATCAAACGTCAATACTTTAACCAAAACAAATACATCACACACACACTACAGTAAAGTTCTTTAGTTTTAGGATGCTCAGGTGTCTTCTTGCAGTGACACACACATTCACACACCTGTTGGGGTCGTTGAGACGTGATGTTTAACCATAGTTACTCCCCTCAGTGCAATATCTCGTATGTGGAATCCCCCCCTCAATGTTTACACAGGCTTTATTCTAAAATAACGGTCATCTTAATGGTCTATCGTAATATTTTTCTATATTTGCATATTGCTAGTTGTTAATATTGCATATTTATTTATATTGTGAAAGTTCATTATGTCTCCTGATTGAACTTTGTTCACAGAGGCGTCAGATTTGACTCATGAAGGCAGCGGAGAGATCACTGCCTTCCTGTCACTTTTTTACTGTCTGTTGGCTTCTGTTACACCATATATTTCTCCGTTAGAGGACGAAGAATGGATTATCTTATCATATCTTAGCTTATAAAAACATAATGGTTACCTTGATTTGGGGTCTTGCCATGTTGTACAGCAGCAGGACTCCAGATACGGCAACGCCGCCTACGATGCCGTACTGCACCTGCCAGAAACTCAGCAAGAAGGTCACGAAAAAAGGCAGCAGGTCCAGCTCTGTGGAAGTCACCAGATTGCAATCACACAGATAAACAGACACAAACAGATCCATGTGAGGAACGGTGAGGTGTCATACTGAGCAAAGACCTACTGCGTATCCTCCACATCTTAGCCACAACGCAGTAATCCACCATGGGAGCGACTGCACAGATGATTACGGCAGCCAGCGAAGCTTTGGGGATGTAGTAGAAGGCCGGCATGAGGAACGCCAGGGACAGCAGCACTACCACACCTGCAAAAACACCAAGAGTGACATAAATACACGCCGTATGAACATGTGTGTGATGTTTAACTGACCCTGAATACAAATAAGAGATCATAGTGTTATGGCATCGAAGGGAATGATGATCCTTTTCAAGAGTAAGCACACATTGTGTCTGTGACTCCTCTATCATTGATGGTTCATAAGCACAGTGCCGTTATTTAATTTTGGGAAATGACAGACAATCAATATTGATCTTTTATGTCTATGTAAAAAAAACAAAAAAAAAACAAAAAAACAAAAAAACCAACAACAAACAAAAAGCAACCTGACCTATGTTACCACATTGGGCCGGTGAGCTTTTGTTCCTGGGATGTAAGTGGGTTTGTTGTTCATTTTAAGTCACATTAATGAGCTGGTTAAGGGGTGTGAATGCAAATGTTAGTTAAATATAACTAAAATGTGATGCATTTAAATACTATGCGAGTTAAACACAATGTGACACATTTGAAAGAAAACAACCGTGTGGTTAAAACCGTGAGACGTTACCTTAAAAACACATTTACTGTTTAAATGCTTCGAAACTAGCTATCCACTTACATGATGCATTTTCATCATCGTCAAGCTCAAAGCTCAACGTCTTTGCTGTACATGCTCTAAAAGTGGTGTTTGCATGTGTGATTAGAGGTTTTTTTGGAGTGAAATCCAGTGAAGACTTCCTTTAAAACCACAACCTTGCAACAGTGAGGGGCCACTCGACAGTCTCTGTCTAATGTTGTTTTGTATTCTGCCTGTTTATGCCTGAAGAGAGGGAAGAGGAAGCGACAACAGACCGTGGCGCTGAGGTGTGATACCGCTGACCACCACGGGAGGGCGTGACAGAGTAAACTAAAGGCTGAGGAGCAAGACTCACTGGTGACGATTCCTCCAGCTGGCGTGCACACACCAGTCTGGGAGTTCACCGCTGTCCTGCATGAGAAGAGAAAACAGGGCACTGTAAATATTTGATCTCTGACGTCTCTCCATCTCTCTCTCTCCAATACACACACACACTATTTTCACTGTGTTGACTTCCATTCACAGTTAATGTCTAACCCTAACCGTGACTTAACCACAATTCAAATTTTAGCCCTACAATGAACCAGTTCTGCCTCATTAAGACCAGGTTTTGGTCTTGATGAGGACTACTGGTCCTGACGGGGTCGGTTTTTATGCCAGAAAAGGTCCTATAGAGGTGACGAATACAAGTGAACACACACACACACACACACACACACACACACACACACCTACCTGCCAAAGCTGCCAGTGACAGGGTAAGCTGACACAAAGGAGCCCATGATGTTGGTCACACCAATTGCCAGCAGCTCCTGGTTGGCATCAATCCTGTAGTCGTTCTGACTGGCTGAGAACAAACAGGAAATTAGAGTCAGATACTAGTTTGACGACACATTTATTCTTTTAGCTTCCTTGACTCTTGACTTCCTTGATGCTGAAAGGTTCGGCATCATTAGAGCCACAGTGAACGCGTCACTTAACACACTCACCAAAGGCTTTCGCAATGGCAATGCTCTCCAACAGACCCATGAGGGGAATCACAGCGAGTCCGCCCCCAAAGCCCTGCAAAACAAAAACATCAAATCAGCCGTTTCTCTTCAGAACTGGAGGGATTTTTTGGGAAGTGAAAGCTGCAACATGTCAAAAGTGATAGTTCTTTACGTCTACAATTTCTCCAAAGGACACAATGGTGCCATTGGCTGTGGTGTCCGAGGTGGGTGGGGGTCTGAATGGTGGGAGCCCCTGGGAAGTTTTTCCAGTGATTGTGAACACGTGATGACCATAGGCCTCCCAAGAAAATGCAATGAGAGACGCGGCCACAACCACCAGAGCGTTACGCACTGTCCGAGACAGATAAGGGAAGGGACAAATGGGGGAAAAAAGGAAAGTTTTACAAAAAGCAGACAAAGTTATCCTTTAAATGACATGACACACACGCGCACGCACACACACACACACACACACAGGTACTGACTCGTAGAAACAGCCCACACAAGTTTCCTGGCCAGTCTGGAGTAGGCAGGTGCAGGATCAGAGCCCAGTCTCATCTTCATACACATCAACATCACCAGGAGTGTGAGACAAAGCAGACCCAGGACCACATCTCCCACCCTGGCCTCTGGGATCTTGTAGAAGGTGTAATAAACCTCCAGGTAGAACTGGTGGGGGATGCCTTGAAGCCCCAGAATATTCTACAGACAGAAACAGCAGCACATCTATTAACAACACATTATTACAATAACGACTAGTTACAAACATGCTTGTGAACAAAAGGAGTTCGATAGAAACGGCAACTACAAAACGGGGTTCCTCTGGATTAAGTTCTGTCCATTTAGCAGAGTAAGACTGCGGTAGTACTTGCTGGTTATGTAAATTAACATGGGTGCATCAGAGTAAGAGTGAGACTGGGATAGATCTGATGCAATGAGGCTGAATCTCACCATCACATGAACCACACTCGACTGCTCTGGAAAAGTCTGACTGACAATGCATATAAACTATGCTATAACTATAATATTTATATACTCCACGTGCTTCTTTTAGACAAATCCACAATCTGCACAGAATTATTTTCATTGCTTAAAATGTAGTTTAAACTAAATTTAAAGTTTAAACCTCCCAAGCTAAAGGTAGCATCTTCAAATAGCTTATAAACGTGACAAAATAAATAAAAATACGATTTTCTTGTGTTACTACCAATAATTCATCAATCCAAAATTGTTTCTTTTACTTTTCTGTTCAATAATTAATCTATAAATGTACTAAAAATTAACAAAGTCAGTGCTCTCTGTTGGATCAACTGTATGCAATAAAATGTAAAGACTGTGAATAAAAGTAACTTGTCTCATGACGGTCTATTGCTGTCTTCTTTTTACTTTTAATTGTTGACCTGCAAAGTCATGAGTTAAAACTAAACTGTCTATAAAGACATTTATAGAGCATGTGTGTGTGTGTGTGTGTGTGTGAGTGTGTTCACCTTGACCTGGCCAAATCCGATAGTTACTGCAGCAGCACAAGTGAAGCCTTTTATTACAGGGAAAGAAATGAAGTCTAAAAGAAAACCTGCGGAAGACAAACACAGCTGTAAAAAAAAAAGAAAAAGACAGCCCAAAGCTTTGTTATATCCATGGATTTCACTAAAACATTGCGGTTACAGCACAGGAAGTTATAGATGTGGTGGCAGGAAGTGGAAGTTGCTGTTTTCCGTCTATTCTGATTCAAAGTACTATCACAAGGTTTCCACATGACCATCAGCAGCCCTCCCCTCACCTAATCTCAGTAATGCCATTACAGCCTGGATGAGTCCACAGAGGAGGCTGAGAAGCACGGCGCGATGCGGTTGCCCCCCCACCACGGAGAAACACAGGAGGGACATGATGGCTGTGGGACCCAGCGTCACGTCCTTAGAAGTCCCCAGGACGGTGTAGATGAATCCCCCCATGAAGGCGGAGTAAAGTCCATACTGTGGAGAGCAATAAAAAAAGAATGAAATAAATGAGGTGCAACTTGATGGATGGACGCTTCGCTCTTTTACTGGAGCTGGAGAGTTTTAAAATATTTTTATATAATTATATAGTTTATGCATTAAAACCATGGTTCCCAAACAGAGATCACATGGAGGGGAGATTAATATAATTATATTTGTGCATCCCAATCAGACACTCTACTGGATAATTAGATAATCAGTATCACCCAAATAAAAACTATAATTTTTTGGTCCACCTTTCACTTTATTAAGCTATTTATGATCACGTTCCTGTTATGTGAGAAACGTGAAAGTACCAAAGACTCACTGGGATCAAAAAAAGAAACCAAGGCAATAGGTTGGTTTTGATTTAATGGAAGCACAGGACAGTTTTTATCTATACATGCTGTGAGAAAAGGAACAAAAATCTACTTTTACTTACTTTTCTCTAGTGAAATTAACATTATATTTCATAGTCGCAGCAGATGTAGACATACATTTTCTTCATTCGGCAAAATAAATAAACGTAAAGTAAATAATAGTTGTAGGGGCGCCGCCAGCATAGAATTCAAGGAGGTAGCAGCCGATTGAGCCAAATGTTGTTAGTCATATCGACAGATCCTGGTGTGTTTCCCGACATCCGATAATAAACGTAATATCTGCCGATGTCGATATCGTGCAGATAATATCGTGCGTTCCTAGTATTCGTCACTAATAAATCATGTCATCAACCCACGCTGCTGCAATCCCATCCAGTCTTTTGTGATTGTTGTATGCTTGTTATGCACCAATGACACCAGAACAAATTCCTTGTATGTGCAAATCATACTTGGCAATAAAGCTCTTCTGATACTGATTCTAAATGACTAGATCGTTCACTTAAAAGAGACTTCTGGAGAAACTTCGAATCTAAATAGAAAGATAAACCTTCACACGAGACAAGCGGGGACTCACCTGCACGGGAAGGCCAGCTACTTCAGCGTAAGCCAGTGCCTGTGGTACAGTTGTCAGCCCAACAGTGAGTCCAGCCAGCAGGTCCATCTGAAGCCACTTCAGCTTGTACCTAGGCAGCCATGAGAGGATGGGCAGCAAGGCCTTCAGGGTGTTGCAGGAGCAGCAACGCCAGGCCGACACTCGTCTCACCACAAGCCGGTTCATTGTATTGTACCTGGAGGGCAGCTCAAGGTGTGAGTACACAAATGTTATCCTATCCTAGTTGATCCTATTCAAATGTTTGCATGAGCTGGCTGGTTATAGAATATAGGCTACTTACGAAGAGCAGTCAAGTCTTCTCCTCTGAATTAAATGTCACTCTCTGGCTTTCTGGAGGAGCTGCTCAGTGTCTAGCATTGGGGGTGAAGACAAGAAAGCAGTGCTCTGTGCATATACACGTGTCAGTTTGGCTGTGTGCTTCTCTGGATAAATACACGGCAAAGCAAGGGGACTGAGTTCCATGTCTTCAGATGCATGTTGTGATCTGTGTGTGAAGGGAATAAAACAAACAGAAAGTGTATGCACAATTAGCGTCACCTCACTGACACTCTAAACCTGTGACACTCCATCTTAGACACTGGTGCCTTTCTAATCGTCGGATCATATGACTCCTACAAAAACAAAAGGGACTGACAAAGGCATGTTCCCACAAACGTTCCTCTCTGTTCCTCTCTCATTTGTATCCCAATTCATTCCAATTATTCCTCAATATTCTTCTGAAAATGGTCCAGCAACAAAATGATAACCCCTAACCCTAACCCCGCACTAACAAAGTGGAAGAACGAGAACAATTTAAATATAACAAGTGAGTCGGGAAAAGAATATAATACACAAAATAAATATAATGTATCACAGAATAAAAAAACTATGGAATGCAAAACAACAGGGCAGAATCACGTACGTTGTGATAGAGACAGAATAGAGCAGAGAAAACTACAACAAAATAGAATAGAATGGAAAACCACAGAATACGGTTGAATAAATCAAAGCAGGAAAACAAATCACAGTAAAACCAACACAAACCAACACTACAATAAAAATGGAACAGAAAAAAGTCACACAACAGAAAAGAACTAGAACAGATCACATTAGAAACAACAGAACATAATAGACACAGAATACAATAGATTAGACAAATAAAACAAAATAGATTAGAATAGAATTAACAAATAACAGAACAGAACAAAGTGTCAAACTAAACAATAGAACACAACATGACACAGTCAGAGCACAACAGAGCCTAATAGTACAGAAAGACGACAGAATAGAACAGAAAACTAGGACAGTAAAAGACAGTAGAAGTCTCACCTTGTCTCAGCACTGATTTTGTCCCATGTCATTTCTCTCCCGGTGTCTTCTGCTTTTTTTTGTTATTGTTGCAGAAACCACTTCTCCCTTCACTCTGATGAAGCACAGACTCAAGCCAGACGAGAATTTCCTGCTTTCGCTCGTCACGTGACCTCCGTCATGTGACCGCTCCCCGGTTGTTGTGGCTGAAGGAACGTGTCTGCGGCAGTTGCTAATGTAGCTGCGTTTATAGCTCCGCCAGCTTCTGTGGCCGTTTTATTCCGCCTTCATGACCGTTTATGTTCACTTTAAATGTCACACTCAGCCCTAAAAGTGGCCGAGATATAAACAACAGTGCAGGAAGTTAGTCTTCATCATCATCATCATCATCATGCATCTGGAGTGGTTCTTTCTCATTGTGGCGTCATGTTGCGCTGCCGTGGAGGCAAAGAGAAGAAATGTTCTCCTGATAATTGGTGAGTTTTACATTTCTGTCCACTCACCAAAGAGTCTCGTAACCCCGCAGCCAGTTTGTGACGCAGGCATCTCCACAGTGGGAGTCAGGACTGTAATGCTGCTGATGTAGTTCCAGAAATCCAGACCAGACTCTGGGGAAAAAAACAAAGTTTACCAGGCTTCACAAGTAAATCTAGTTATTTCTTCCTTGCACCACAAACTACACCCTCTGAAAATGTCATCACACTCCATCCTTTACCTTTCGAGATGTGTTTGAGAAGAGCACCGACTTGACAAACGCAGCCAATAACATCAATTGTGAAAACCCCTAACCCTTTGAAGTAATCAAATTACTGACAGTGCCCCCCCCCTTGTCTTGTGCGAGGTCAAAGGAAAACTAAAGTATAAATCACCACTAAATGAATCATCCTGAGGATCATTTGCTGCTCACTGATATGCAGCAGACGATAAACAAACAGAGACTTAAAGCAAATGTTAAATGTAATCACCGGACAGTGTAGCAGCATGGCTACAACCTTTCTGTTTTCTTTGTTTTTTTGTTTTTTTATCTCAAACAAATACCAGCTGTTTACTGTTGAGTTTCATCAGGGGCTGCTCAGACACAAGGTCTTTACACTGTTCACTGTTTTCTCTCCTTCAGCTGATGATGCAGGTTTTGAGACAGAGGTGTATAACAACTCTGTGGTCCACACGCCGCACCTCCGCTCTCTGGCCCAGCGCAGCCTGGTGTTCAGCAACGCCTTCACATCTGTCAGCAGCTGCTCCCCCAGCAGGTCGACTATCCTCACTGGCCTGCCGCAGGTAACACACACACACACACACACACACACACACACACATGCTCTGCATGGACACTCATAGCCCAGCACTCTTCAATTAACAAACTCAGTTGGGCCACATTTTCAAACTGAGAAATTTAGCTGGGCCAGACGTTTTCCTCAGCCACTAAACTGCAGGTGATGACAAATTTGAATAAAACAGCGCAAATGCATGTAAGGCACATCAAAATGTGCATAAAAATAATAAAAGCACTTACACTAAAAGTAAGCACTACAATTAATCGACTGATCGATTATAAATCGATTACTAAATAAATCGAACAATTTTGATAATCGATTAATCGGTTCAAAGCTTTTTTCATGATTAAAACACTAGCACTGAACTTATCCAGTTCCTCAGAAATGAGGTTCTGCCTCATAAGGACCAGATTTTGGTCTCCACGAGGACTACTACAACTTCAATCCTTGTTCACAGCCTCGTCACTTCCTGCATTGACTACTGTCACTCTCTCCTCTCTGGTCTCCCTCACAAATCCCCCCATAAACTTCAGCTGGTCCAGAATTCAGCACCCCCCTCATTCCACCACATCACCCCCATCCTACAACAACTCCACTGGCTAGCTCCCGGTTAGTCTCAGAACTCAATTCAAACTCCTCTAGGCCACCCACAACCTCGCCCCTCCACATCTCTCCACCTCCTCCCGCTCCTTCAGATCCTCTTTCAGCCGCTGTGCTCCCCATCTCTGGAATTCACTCCCACCAGACATCCGGAATGCTGACTCTCTTCCCCGTCTTCAAATCCAGACTCAAACCCCACCTGTTCAAAATAGCCTGCTCTCTGTAGTTTCACTCCATTATGATCTGTTTCCTGTGTAGTCCTGACAAGGTCGGTATTTATGCCCACACACACACACACACACACACTTATGTCTCTCATTTGTCCAGTTGTGAGTTGTGTTTGTTGTGTGTTTGTTCAGCATCAGAATGGCATGTACGGGCTTCACCAGGGAGTCCATCACTTCAACTCGTTTGACGGCGTACAAAGTCTGCCACTGCTCCTCAGCCAGGCTGACATACACACAGGTTAATAACAGACGCACCAATGTATCCTATGTCAACACACACACACACACACACACACACACACACACTTATGTTTTACTCTCATTCCTGCAGGAATAATTGGGAAGAAGCACGTCGGCCCTGGGTCTGTATATCCTTTTGATTTCGCTTACACCGAGGAGAACGGCTCTGTGCTCCAGGTGGGGAGGAACATCACCCGCATCAAACTCTTGGTACGCAAGTTTTTCCAGACCCACAAAGAGGAGGCTGTTGAGCGAAGGCAAGAGAAAGAAAAGGCTGAAGGAGACGGTGATGACAACAGGGACGAAGAAAGGCCATTTTTCCTCTACGTTGCCTTCCATGACACACACCGATGTGGACACTCGCAGCCCCAGTATGGAGCCTTCTGTGAGAAGTTTGGTAACGGTGAAATGGGCATGGGACGAATACCTGACTGGACACCAGAATATTACACACCGGAACAAGTAAAGGTCAGTGACATACAGATTTTTAACACATCCGTATGTAGACTATCCAATTGCTTGTGAGAACACAACACAACACATTATGTAATATTAATGACAATTCAACTTTTAGTCTCCACAGAAGCGTAACACTGTCCTCGCCTCGTGTATTTCAGGTTCCTCCTTTTGTGCCAGACACACCCGCAGCTCGGGCCGACTTGGCTGCGCAGTACACCACAGTCAGCAGGCTGGACCAGGGTGCGTACCAGGGCCTCGATGACTCCTCATATTTTCAGATCGAACTTCTCTGTCAATCACATTGACACAGCGGAGGAACGCAGCTGTGCAGCGAACAATGAGCGAAGTTTATTAAAGTTCTCTGTAACATTAACAGTCCATATGGTACGGTAAAGGGCACTTTCAAAAAAAAAAAAAAAGAGAAAAAGAATCAACGTGCCTTCTCGAAGACATTTAAACAAAACGACAGGCGTCTGACGGCACATGCACAGCGGCGTCAAGGGAACGGTAGGCGCGTGAAATTGTTCAGACGAAATATGACCCTATCGGCTTTCCATACACCCGGCCGCCCTCCGCCCACCAACCAGGTACCCAACTCTCAATTAAATCAGAGAGATTGCATTGTGTACACAAGCACACAGACAGAGCAAGAGAGAGAGGGGAAAAAAACATACGACTCCTCACGCGACTTGTCGACTTTTCCGTTAATGCCCTAGTGAATAACAACACCCACCCGTGCACAATACTAGGATACACTCACCAGCCACGTCTCGGTTTCACCTGTTCGTCAGCCAATCACATGGCAGACGTAGTCAAGACGACCTGCTGAAGTGGAAAAGGAATGAGGAAAGAAATGTGATTTAAGTGAGTGAGTTTGACCATGGCATGGTTGTTGGTTGTTGTCAGACAGGACTGGTCTACGTGTTTCAGAAACTGCTGACGTGCTGAGATTTTCCACACACAACGATATCTAGGGTTTTACAGAGGCAGGTTTGAAAACAAGAGATAATATCCAGTGAGGGCCATTCTCTGGAGGAAAAGGCCTTGTTGATGCCAGAGGTCAGAGGAGGTCGACCAGACTGGGTTTGAGACGACAGAAAGGCGACAGGAACTCAAATAAGCGCTCAATACATAAAGAAGTGGCCAGTGAGTGGAAGTGGAAGTTTCTTGTTTAACACTGAGCTGTAATGGTGCACATTTTTGTACTGCAGGTATTGGGTTAGTTCTCCAGGAGCTCAGGGATGCTGGTTATGAAAACGAAACTTTGGTCATCTACAGCTCGGACAACGGCATCCCCTTCCCAAATGGCAGAACCAACCTGTACCACTCCGGCACGGCAGAGCCCATGCTGGTGTCTTCTCCAGAGCACAGGGAGCGATGGGGGGACACCAGCCAGGCCTACGTCAGTCTCTTAGGTAAGAACAGGAGGCTGAGTACAATGTACAGTGTAAGCAGGTTTGTAGATTTCCTTCTTTCCCTTTATCAATAGTTATTTCTTGTACGTGATAAGTCACACTTTGTCAAATGGTGTTTTTTTTTTTGTGTCAGAAATGTTTTACTTTCTGACCTCTCAGTCTTATCTTTGAAGCCCTTGCAGAGTCTTTTTTACCAGGTTAGGAACTATGATTTGGGTGTATATCTGATGTGCATAAATCAGATCGGCCACAAGAGGGAGACTGAGCAACGATGCTTCAGCCCAGATACATTTGGATAAAGTAAAAAAAGATAAATAAATAAATAAACCAGAACTCCTCAGTTTTTTCCCTCAGGAATTCTATGTAAAATTAAAAATACATAAATAAAAACAAGATTAACAGCTCCCCTGAGGGCAGGGTTAGATTTAAAAGACCATGGCTAAGATGGAAAGGATATGTGATTGTTTTACCTGCTCTAATTACATTACGATGTAACCTGTGGGGGTTATTTAGCTTGACTTATGTCTGTAGTTTGAAACATTTTAAGTTAATATTTGTATCTGTGTATTTGCTGCTTCTTCTGGGAAAAAACAAAGGTGATGCATTTTACAGACGCTCCACTGTTTAAGTAAGAGAGGAGGGAAAGACGCCTGTTATTTGTTCACTGTTTCATTTTAGTTCTAATTATCTAATTTCCTCACTCTGTGTTTAGTTTTCAGGGTTTTTTTCTTTCTAAAAAAATGTCTTTATTTTTTGGCAGACATCACTCCCACCATCCTGGACTGGTTCTCTGTTCCCTACCCGTCCTACAGCCTCCCGGGCAGCAGCCCCACCACCCCGGTCCATCTCACCGGCCGCTCTTTACTGCCCGCTCTGGTCACGGAGCCCAGCCACTGGCACACCATCTATGCCAGCCAGTCCCTGCACGAGGTCTGAGTGCATCCGATAATAGATTGATAAAGCATTATTGGCATCGCACAAGTACAATGAGATTAGGTGACTGTTCTTTCCAGTACAAAAGAACAAGAATATAAAACTAGCTCATTTAAGTAGGGTGCAACTCGCCAAAATGGCTGCCAAATTTAAAAATGGCCGACTTCCTGTTTAATATAATATAATATCCTGTATAATATAATATAATTTACTGTTTTACAAAAAAATAGTTAAGCACATCATTATTTCTTGATGAAAATGTCAAATTATAGTTGTTTACTTGCATTCCTGAACAGAGAAATTGAATGTTATGCTTATGATTAATTTCTGACTTCTTAGAGAAGAAGCCCATTGAGATTCAGATTTAACGTATAAAAAGGTGAAATCAATACAAGTTTTTAATGGTTTTAACAACTTTTTGAAAGATTTCTACACATGTCAATGACAGGCGGTGAATGTAAGAATATAGATGGACACAAACACCAATGACTAACAGAGACGGATGTTTAAATCATGAAGGATTCAAACTCAGGGGCACACACTTGAACTGCTGTCATTTTGATTCCAGGTGACCATGTACTATCCAACCCGCTCCGTCCACCAGGGGGCGTACCACCTTCTCCACAACCTCCACTACCGCATGCCCTTCCCCATCGACCAGGACCTGTACGTGTCACCCACCTTCCAGGACCTGCTGAACCGCACCAGGCTGAGTCAGCCCACACACTGGTTCAAGAGCCTGGAGCAGTATTACCACAGAGAGCGCTGGGAGCTGTACGACTGCAGGTCTGTCACAGCCGCTCTCGCACTTTGTTTATCTTTTGTTTGTCTGCTCAGAGGAAGGCAAAATGCTCTCTGATGGTTCTCTGATAAGATGTCGTCAGTGACACGGGCTCTTCTTCATCAAGCAGAGAGCTCACATGGTCCTCGGTGGGCAGCGCGAGCTCCACTGAGTTAAACCTGTGGCAGGTTATTGATTTAGTGACAGAGAAATGTCCACACACCTGCTGCCATGAAGGACAGAAGGCAAATGTCCATATTTAAGGGAGAGAATGAGTGTGATTCTCCTGCTTCAATTTGGTGCTTTCCAAAAAACAGCAAAAGCATCATAAAGTCATATAAGCATGTGTTGATATTATGGGTGAAGTAAAAGTACCACTATTATGATACATTTTTATTAAGTACAAGTAAAAGTACTGGTCTAAAAATGTACTCAAGTTAAAGTGGAAAAAGTAGCTTGTTTAAAAGTTACTTAGTTACTTTTTTAACAGGGTTGGGGTTCTTTCTTGTGTCGTGCAAAAAGGACAAGGGGACACAAATCTCAGTCAACATGGGTCAAAGGTCACAAATGCTTCAACTCACTTTAGCTCACTCAGGGAAACTTAATTAACGCCAATTCACTTGTCTTCATCATTTACCTGTCCTCTGTCCTCATCATTCACCTGTCCTCATCATTCACTACTACAACTACTACTACATACATACATACATAATAATAATAATAATGTATATAAATATGGCACTTTTCTTCAGCTGTAGAGGTACTTTAGTGTTGATTAATGTACATTAGACGCCAAGATTCTATTACATTAAGACATTTTTGAATGCATTTAAGGAAGACATATATTATACTAATAAATGACTGAGATTATACCCGTCTATAAATCAGCCCGCATTTACGTGTCTATGCAAGAGTTAGGCGACTCTATAGTGAACATGTGATAAAGCATTTGTTACGTGTAGATGTAGCGCTTGTAAATACTAAATAAATGTAGATGGATCAAATTGTGAGTTTTTTTTGTCGCTCTGATCCAGAGTCTGACATTTACAAATGCTTCACCGACACAGGGCAGACCCACAGGAAGTGACAAACCTGGCGTCGGACCCGTCACACGGCGCCATGCTCGAGAGCCTGAGGCAGAGTCTGCAGAAGTGGCAGTGGGAAACAGGCGACCCATGGGTCTGTGGACCAGACTATGTACTTGAGGACAAACTAGAGCCTCACTGCAGACCACTCTACAACGGACTCTAATGGCGCTTTTACTCCTCCTGATTGATGTGATGTAAATAAATGTGTTCTATTTGTATTTCTACCTTCATGAATATTAGGATATTGTTATTGTGTGTCTTTTTAATGTTAAGAATTAAATCAATATTTTGGTTTCAATATTTCCAGACATCGTTTCTTGATAATTTCATCATTGCAATCAGTGCTTTTTCCTTATCTGGGTCTATACAGTTCAGGTCTTGTTTCCCATCATCCAGACCTCCTCATAACTCTGTTTCATTGAAACAAAATTAACCTGACGTTCTTGTTGTTTATGTGAACAAATACAGAGAGTCGTTCCTTTTTCTGCCGTAATGGCCCTGGCTGTTGTTCTCGTGGAGTCTGTGACGCAGATGGTCACGATTCTCCTACTTTTTTAGAATTCTTTTAATTCAGCCATATTGGAGGGTTTAAGGTCATGCCACAGCATCTCAATTGGATTCAAGTCCGGACTTTGGAGATCGTCAAGAATTTTTTTTTTGGCAAAAGTGAGACAAGCCTTTATGTTCTTTCTGGTCCGCAGTGGTTTTCGCCTTGGAACTCCAAGCCTTTGCATGCCATCTTTGCCCAGTCTCCTTCTTATGGTTGAGTCATGAACACTGAGGCAAGTGAGGCCTGCAGTTCTTTAGACGTTGTTCTGGGTTCTTTTCTTTTCTTTTCTTTTATGACCTCTTGGATGAGTCATCGTGCGCTCTTGGGGTAATTCTTGTAGGCCAGCCACTCCTGGGAAGGTTCCCCACTGTTCCATATTTTCCCCATTTGTGAATAATGGCCCTCGTCGTGGTTCGCTGTTTGTTTGACAATCTGAAACATTGAAGTGTGACAAAAAAAAGAAATCAGGAAGGGGGCAAACATTTTTCCACAGCACTGTATATGGAGTAACAAAATGTGATCGTATTTGTAATCCATTAGACTCAATTTGATATCTTGAATTATAGAACTAGAAAAGTATTATACAAGTAAACAAATGTAATTTCTGCGGCTGTTCTTACTGATCCGCTGGTTGAAGCCTTGGTGGAGTTCATGACGCATGACCAGTGAGGTCTGGAAATCAATAAGTGTGCAGGGATTTTATTGATAAAGGCCCTTTTTCCCCTCAGAGTCCACTTTGAAGTGAGACAGATTTGAAAACCGTCCATGTAGAAAGCTGTTGAAAGTTAACACAATTTGGACCGCTCAATTATTGACCCATGTTTATTGATGTGCTCATCTTTTTTTTTTCTACGCCAATCCGTCCACTTTATTGAAATTCGTTTGAAGCCACAAAGGCACTCTGACTCTGCTTTGATGCACTTGTTGCATATAGTACAGTGTTTTTATTTATGTATATATATATTTCAGGGATCAAGTGAAAGGAGTAATCAGTGATGAAGAAGATTACGGTGATGAAGGAGAACATTCTGTTTGTCACTGACAAAACCAGCCTGCGTCAGTGCCTATCCTGGTCCACTTCTAGTAATCCATTTCACTTTTACCTCTACAAGCGTCAGAGGAATGACATCCCTATATATCTCCAGCCCCCTCATACTCCTACACACACACACACACACACAGGTTTGCCTAACCCTAACTTTATTCTACCCACAATTCAAAACTTAACCAGTTCCTCAGATAATGAGGTTCTGTCTCATTAGGTCCAGGTTTTGGTCTCCATGAGACAGAACTAGTCCCGACTTGGTGAGTATTTACACCAGAAAGATGTCCTAAAGAGGTAACAAATACAAGTGCATACACACACACACACACACACACACATACGTGCACCACCACCCCTCCCATGCCCCCGACACGCCACGAAAAACGGATCGATTGTGATTGGTCTTTTTTCTTCTCCTCCATAAAGACGGGTCATCATCCGCCCACGTCACTTTGGATTTGACGAACGTCCCTGGGTCACGATAACGTCTGCCACTCAGCCTATAAAAGCAGCACAAAGTTTCCCAAACAACCCAGCTAAGCGTATCAGACAGAGCAGACGGAGAAAGCGCCGTTTTACTTGTGCGTAAAAAAACATGGAGAGGTCCGTCAGATTCGCCGTGGTGTGCGTCGGAGTGTCTCTGCTCATCTCTTGCCACCCAGTCGAAGCCTGGTACAAGCAGACGGCCGGGCCCAGTTACTACTCGGTGGGTCGCGCCTCCGGTTTGCTGTCCGGCATCAGGAGGTCGCCGAACGTCCGGAGGTCCGAGACTGGAGAGACGCTGATGGACAGCGGGGAGACGACAGGTAACAACGTGATCTCAGAGACCAACAGGCAGATCTCTCTCCTCAAAAGCATGGTGAGTACAATGAGAACACTGCACTCTTTCTTTCTGTTTTTTATTTTTTTGTGTTTGTTGTTTTCCACTGATGAGTATGTGGAAAAACAGGCGCGTTCCGATTAAAAATGAAACGTTTTTTTTTTACTGTATTGAAGGCGAACTCGTGCGTAAAGGCGCGCAGCAGCGACCAGTGGTGCGGGTCAGAGCGCAGTCAGCTGCAGATACCAACGGTCAACCATTGTTATGGATTTGAATGCGCAAAACGCACGAAATAGAAGGACTATTATTGGATTTATTGACACAAACCCACATTATTTTAGCCGTTCATTTTACAAATGGGTGACGGGTCAGTGTGAGGAGACGTATAGGCGACACTATGATGGTTTAAAAAGTTTCTAGTATAAACTAAAATGTTTTAAATTACATTTTAAGCATTACTTCTCTGACCACATGTCCTCACCTGCTGCAGGCCATCTGCGTGAAGGACATCTCTCCAAACCTGAAGAGCTGTGAGCTTCTGCGGGACGGGACAGGCACCTTCCAGTGCAAGGCGGATGTCTTCCTCACCCTGGACTCTCTGGACTGCCTGTCCGCGTGAGTCCGGAAGCTGACCAAGCGGAGAAAGTCCTCATCCTCCACCGATCCCCGGGAGCCGATTTTGTGGAAAACGATACAGTGCGGTGAAGGAGCGGAAGGATGGAAGGATGGATGGATGAGGAGGTTTGGGCTAATGGCGCAGAGGAAGACCCGATTATTATCGATAATGGACTGCTGCAGACTCATTTAAAAACAAACGTCGTTTAATTTAGTTTTTTTCCGCTTTGGTTTCTTTGACACCAAAAAATGTAAAAAAAAAAAGATATAGAAAAAGAAAAAAAAACTGTTGGACAGAAGTTAAGTGAAACAGTTCTCTCTCCAATTGTATTCCTATCTAAACCCCTGATGTGTATCCACTGCTGTCCAGAAAATTGACTTGTCTGTAGAGATGATTTCCTGGAAATTACTTTAATTTATTTTATTTATTAAAATTTACAAACACTGATAACCTGTTGTGTGGCTTACATTTGTCTTAAAAAGCTAAAAGTTGTGTATATACATATGTATATATATATATATATGTATGTATCTATGTATATATCTATATATATAGATATATATATAGACATATATGTATGTATATATACATATATATGAATAAAAGTATGTATATGGTTAATTTTATCCTCTTACATTTGTCATTAAAGAAACAACTGACATTATGAAATAGCAGAGTGTGTGCTCAGTTCAAGGTTCAGCATCAAACACATAAAGTTTCCAAAAGAGAGACAGAAAAAAAGGCAGAAATTCCACACGTACGAGCATTTTAATTACAAACCAGACAAAGCACTTCATCATAAGGCACTTGGGGCTGTTTTTTTCTTCTTTTTTTTTTATCTTTCTTCACCTTCACAATGAGAGTGTATCAGTCATTACCATGTCTTGTTTTATCTCTGCAGTCAGAGAGGAGCTGGTGTGAGAGCACACTCCCTCGCTCAGGGGAGCCTTCACAGCAGTCAGACCCCAGCAGAGTTAATGTCACACAAATCACACACAGGAGACATCCTGCGTGACAAAAACAAGGTCTTCTGCGGGTGTGTGTGTGCGTTACTGTGTATGAAATATTGCAACAATAATCATCAGAGGTGAAAATAAGAAAATTAAACACAAGTTGTGAGGCTTCGGGGATGTTTTCGATACACATTTTCCAATATTGAAGTTCCGCCCAGCATTGTCGCTGAATGGTGAGAGTCAGGGGAGTGAAGGTGCAGATTGAGACTGTAGTGTCTGAACGACTTCAGCCGAGGAAGAGTAAACGCAAACCAAGGGTGCTTTTAACTGCCATAAACGCCTCATTAGGAGGGTGTGATGCACACAGCAGAGGCACAGTGATGGATGAGCGGAATAGGCATGCGTGAGTGAACCCCGGTGCTGAGAACCAAACAGACCAACAGTAAATCCTCAGCCTCTCTGTGTCCTGCCCACACACACATTCACAGGAGAAAAGGAAATAAATGACATATACTCACCGGGCTCACTTTGTGAGGTGGACCTGTTCAACTAAATATGTAGTCAACCAATCACATGGCATCAACTTAATGCATTTAGGCACATAGACATGGTCAAGACCACCTGCTGAAGCGGAAACGGGGAATCGGCATGAGGAAGAAAGGCGATTTCAGTGATTTCAGAACTTCAGAAACTGTTGATCAAGCGGCATTTGAACACACAGTGATCTCTGGCGTTCACAGGGACTGAAAATATCGGAGAATGGCCAGACACCTATGAAAAGATAGAAAGGCTACACTAACTGGAATAACTACTACAGCATATCTGACTGTGAGTGTACATCACACTCTGAAGCAGATGGTCTACAGCAGCCGGCGACCACACTGTGTGCCACTCTGATGGGTGTCCTGTGTAGCTATGAAAGTGGCAGGTGAATGTGCATACTGTACATATACAGTATGCACACACACACACACACACACTTGTGTCTTTAGAGTGTTCATAATTGGATTTCCGAGCACAGTACAAAACGACAAAAGGCCATCACTGTTAGTTGTGTTAGTTTCTAACACATCTTTGAAAGCACATGAACTCGAGCGCCTCCAAGGACTCAAAGTCAACAGTGATCGTAGCAAGCTGCTCTTTGAGAGGGAAGACAAACAACATGCTTGAACGAGACGATCTCCGCGATCAGTCCGATCCCCTCTTTCTTATGTGTGAGCCAGTAAAATGACACACACTTGGGCCAAAGGTCCAGTGTCGCGTCAGTCCGTGGCGGCTGCTACAGAAGCGAGACGGCCTCCAGGTTCTCTTTGATTATCGTGTCCATAACCACCTGGAAGACGACCTGGACGTTGGAGGTGTCAGTCGCCGTGGTGAAGTGGTGGTATATGAGTTTGCTGGGCATGGAATTGAGGGACGCGAAGGTGGCCGCGATGAAGCGGGCGGCGGAGTCCACGTCGCAGTCGGCGCCTGGGGGGGAAGAGAGAGAGAGAGAGAGAGAGAGAGAGAGAGGAGGGAGGAATCAAACTTCACAGCAGAGGAAATTGAAAAGGCTCGTCTTTTATTACACCAGTGATTTACAAGCACTGTGGGAAGAGAAGAAGCTAATTTGAAACAAACAAACAAAGATTGTTATTTGGTGAGTTTAGGAGGGACCAGTCTTAATTATTCATTAAATATCTTGTTCTACATCTTTTGCTATTGGTAATTCTATCTATTTTTACATTTGCATTTTATATTTTTATTTTTTATCAATCTCCTTGTATTGCTTATTCTATTCTCATTTACCTGTCACTCGTCACTACCCCCTGAAACAAGGGAATTTCCTTGATGTGGGATCAATAAAGTCTAATCTAATCTGATTGAATTGAATCTAATCGAATCTAATCACACCTTTTCCTGTTTGTGTATGAAACAGAAATACTCGAGTAAAGTACAATAATATTGAGAATTTTGTACTTAATTACTCACTTTTAATTTTATAGCAAATGATCAATGATTCCAACGTTCAGCCGCAAGTGGTGATATTATAAATGCTCTGTTAACCCTCCAAAATAAATGTCATTTTCACTTTCAGTGGTTTCAGTGGTTTCAGTGGTAGAATTACTTGAAATTGACATTGATAAGACTAAAAGTATACAATATTTGATTGTGTTTTTAGTAAGGAGATATCTGTGTCTACTACTCTGTGGAGGTTTTTTTTTTTAACATATAAACAGTGTATTATCAGAACAAATTCTTTATGCAGACTTTATGCAGTCTGCATGAATAAAGCCAAGAGCTAACATTATGGCAAAGATGGAAAAGGACAAACTCGGTTTCCTCGGTTTCCTCAATTCCGAAAACCATCGGTGTCGGTGAAGCAGCACATGAGCTCCCGTGACGGGGCAGTGGGGTTACATTCAACACAAAAGGTTGGGAGCCACTGTATTAGACGAGTCATCGTATCTGAGGTCAGTGTGAAATGGACGACTGCTCTACTGGCTGACCCCAATCCCAAGAGTTTTAGCATTTATATTGACATTTGCATGAGAGGAGAGAGGACGCAGCCCCTGTTGAGCTCACTGAGAGGCGGTGAACAAAGTGCTGAGATGAGAGGATAGAAAATAAATCAGTGTGTGAGTGACAGTCTATGTCGTTGATACATGTTTAGGTTTTCATGTCTGTAATAATGTCAAGATGTTTTAGCTGGGTAACATCATCGCTGACGTGAAATCCTTCTTTTCTGTCAACGATTCATCTCTCAAAACATTTTTATATTGTAACATTCATGATGCTTAGAGGATGTATTGTTTGGTATAGTATTATTAACATCATCATTAACAACAGACATGGCCCTGATGTGAAGAAGAATGAAAAGAGGACAAGTGCAATCAAAGAAAAAGTCAATTTTCTGTTTAAATAGGGATAAGCCTTTCACATAAGTGCCATTTGACCTGGATGATTGAATAAAAACATGCGCTGGTAAAAGTCAAGGTTCTTTGTTTACAACGCACGCTCCCTGCATGGCTATGTAATTAGATGCACCTATACAGTCATTAGATACACACTTAATTAATGAATCCATCATCGACACCGCTCATCAAGTCACGATCCAAGTGGCAATCAATCATGACGTCATCCGTAACAATCTGAAATCCTGTTCTGAAGCCACGAGATTCACAACTCGGCCAGCTCTGCTGACGTTTTGCAAACGGACGTTCACAGCAACCTTACTGGACAACACCAGCTGTCAATCACAGTGGTGTCCACTGTCCCACAGGAGAACCCGGAGGAAACCCACGCACACACGGGGGGTGAACATGCAAACCACCATGCAGCCACAACGACACAGAGTGAACTAAAGCCCCTTTTCCACTGATGGTCCCAGCTCGCCTCGGCTCGGCACAGCATGGTTTAGGTTGGTTTTCCACTACAAAATAGTACCTGCTCAACGTGGGCGGAGTCATCAGCATGAAACTGCCGTGACTTCATTTCACACACAAACGAGTGACTAATGACTTGCAAAGCAGTTGTGTAACTGTGCTTCAGTGTAAGTGAATCATTAGAATCAGTTCTTTAAAAATGTTTGTTCAGTATTTCCTCCATGACCACACGGTCGCTAAACACACCAGACTCCTCTGGTAAATATTGAGATTTTAGACATTTGCGTGCTATTTGTTGGAGATAAACCCACGTTTTCAGGATTGTTAAGTCTTTTTAACTGATCTACAGTTCGGCATTGTTCGGCTTGATTCTTGTGTAAATGCAAAAGTGCTGTGCAAGGCGGTGGAAACACGCCAAAAGAGTGTATTGTACATGTAAAAGGTTATGTCGATGCGCAGTTATATTTCAGTGTACACACCAGAGAGTAGTTAAGTTTGTTAAGTTGTCCCCTTGGGGAAATTCGTTTTTGCGAAAATCACAGCAGAAAAACATACAGGACATGAAAAGATGGGACAGGACAGAAAAACATGTAACATACATTATATAATTATGGCTTTATTGCATTTCATACTTTTCAATCTCCTTCGTGACGGTAGGAGATGGAAATGATGATTGAGTGGGTGAGTGAGTGAGTGGTGTCCTGTGATACTGCATGTGCCGTTTTGTTCCTGTAGGTCTGGAGTTTGTCGACCAATTATTTTTGTGGCAGTGTTGTTTTTTTTTTGTTTTTTTTTACAGTGAGCAGTAGAGCAGGTTAATGAACTAACATAAGTACCTGACGTTTGTCCTACCTTTAAACTGTGGCAGGTACAACCTCAGATGTCGTCCAGAGTGTAAAATCTTGTCTTGGAAAAGGTCTATCTTGTTCAGGAATAAAATCTGAAATCACACACACACACACACAGCAATCAGCTGAGAACATGAGAAGCTCATCAAAGAAAAATCAAAGGCTGCCTCTCCTCCGAGGAACAAAAATCAATATGAAAGATCAAGTGAGAGAAGAAAAAAAAATGTTAATTTGTTTTTTTATTACTCATCTGTGGCACTGCAATAACTACAAATATGAAGCCAATAAATCAAATTTAATCACTTTTGTCACATTTATTGTCAATTTACACATATTTAAGTAAAAATATGAAGCTGTGTTGATACAAGCACGGGCGATAATGATTGATCAATGACCTCCCCTCAGTCATCAGTGTGCAAACCACTCAGCAGTCACTCAATCAGTCTCCAATGAAAGAGTTCAACAAATTCAGCTCCGCTTTCAATTTCGGGTATGTTTTGTTTCACCGCTTCTAAACTCAACGTCCTGTCGGCATCCGGCACACTCACAGGTACTTTTGGCTTTGTAGTCGACCAATTAAAACTCCAATCAAGGCCTCTTTCTCTCTCATACACACACACACACACACACACACAGCCCTGATATTAATGAGCGAGGGGTCAGATACAGCAGACTCTCACAGAACAGGACACATTGGTGTGTAATTATCACTGGGCAGACAAAGTGAGGACGTAATTGAGGTGGAGGTTACAAATTTACCTCCCACGTTTAAAAAAAAATATATTAAAAAAAATGGTTTCATTAAATACTTTTATTTAATGAGCATGTGAGCTGTGTTACCATGCAGACCCACACACACACACATCTGTGCCCATAAACGCGCCGTCACACATCACAACATCTAATTGCCAATTTGCCTCTAATTAAGCCATAAATGCAATTTTTTATTGTTAAGAAAAAAAAAGAAAGAATTGCGAGCCAAACGAGAGGCTTCAGTGAAAACGTTCAAAATTTGACAAAGAAATGACCAACTGTGACTTTCTTCTCCGGATGTCTATGGAATTGGAAACAACACTTTCCACGAAGCAAATCATTCAAAAATATTTATTGTTTGCGCTCCCTGATGTGTTCTTTGTGCAAGTGCAAAGAACAAGTGAGGGAGCGCAGACAACAAGTGAGGGAGCGCAAACAAGTGTATTTTCAAACAATAAAAAACAATATTTTTGAATGATTAAATCGATATTTTATTTGCTTCTTAAAAAGTCTTGTTTGGAAATCTTGACACAAATCTAATTCCATAGATGTCAGCACGTTAAAAACCCACAAACATTGGACGTTGTTATGTTCCACTGTTGAAAACAGTGAAAGGCTTCAAAAGTGCACAAGTTGACAGTGGCTAACAGTCGCGTCACCACGCCCTGACTTATTGGAGTCGGTGGGAAAGCAATTTAAGTGGAAACTGTGGAATAAATTGAACAAGCTTGTTACACGGTTGTTTTAACGTGATCATTTAGTGGAAGCGGGAATGGAAAAACACAGCGGAGGGGAAATGTCACCTCGCCAAAGCGAACCCTAATTAAAGCGCACCGTGTAATTACGAGTGACAGATGACTTAGAGACAAAGGGCCGAGGCTGAACACTGTGTGTATGTAATAACATTATTGTAATTAGTGTTATTTTTGTTTCATGGTGTCAATGAGGACAAATGAGGGCTACAAAGACATTCTTCTGGTGTCTCCTCCATTATCTCTGTCCATCAACTGAACAGTCAGACTCAACGGAGCTTCCCGTCCTCTTGGGCTCAACCAGGTCCACATAAAAAAGGAGAACCAACTTTACTCTATTTCAAAGAATATCAGAATCAATGTGTATGGCCTGCTCCCCACGGGCGGGTGGACGGGACTGTTAAATAGAGTGAGGAGGAGGAGTGTTATAGGAGTGTAATACTCCACCAATGCTGGTGCCATTGATGGAGAGGTCATACGCTGAAAAAAGGTACAAGAAAAGGTCTTCAGTGGAATTTAAATCAAGCTTTCACCGTCAATGAAAACAGCGTGTTTATGACCAAACAATCTCACTGTGTCTGAGGAGTCTACACACCATTTGGTTTCTTCCTATAATCAACAAACAACCGTCTGAGGTTACTTTTAAACGTGTTGTTATTTGTGTGTTTCCTCCTAAGGTTGAAGAAGGCGGCGTTTGATAAATGTCTCACCATGGATGTGCTACAGAAGAAGACATTGTTGCAGATGGAGGAGAAGAGCTTCATGCTCTCTTGCAGCCGATTCTGCAGAGAGAAAACAGTAATGTCGTCAGACAGCTGCAGCTGTGCCGGGGACGCACCTTGGTCTGTGAGGGTGAACTACAATTTGTAATAATAATAATAACATTTGTACATTCGTAATAATAATAATAATAATAATAATAATAAAAAAAAAAGGTTGTCTCTAGTGACTTTGACAGGAGAACATGAACACATTGTGAGGTAGTACCATGGAGGGGTCCTCCACCAGGGTCATGTCGTAACCACTGAGGGACACCACGAACAGCACCGCCCTGACGTCCTCAAAACAACTGATCCACTTCCTCCGCTCAGTGCGCTGGCCTCCGACGTCATACATCCTACACACAGAGAGGGAGGGGGACAAGAGGGGGTAGATGAGCCCAAAGATGGGATAAACAGCTGCTATAAAGACACAACATGTAACATGTAAAAATACAAGGAGTGTAGGAGCCATATCTCATTTTATTTGTGAGATCCCCCACCCCCCGACCACTACGGGGTTGTATTTTATTTCTTATATTCTGCCTGAGGCTGACACCGGCCCGGGGTCATGCTGGGTTATTTGAGGCCACCTGTGATGTCACTCAGGTGTTGTCGATTGAAAGGGGCAAACAGTTTTCTACATGTGCTCTGGTTTAAGTTTTCGTTTTGATTTGTTTATTGGAAATAGACAGAAAAAGGAAAAATAAGCTGATATCAGTCGCTTCAACAAGACTAAATCATTTCAATCCCATCCCATCCTCCAGCACGCACACGCACATGTTTTCACTGCTTAAACACACGGCTGTGACTGACAGCTCCATTACTCTCCTGTTTAACTGGAGCACTATTTAAACTTCTCCCACTCTTATTAGTTTAGTACGTACAGTAGAACTTGACTTTTGACATGTGACTGATTCAGGGCGCAGCTACGTGACTGCACCTCACTCTCTCTGAGAAAGACGACGAAAAAATAAATACCCTTTGGCCACTTAACTAATGAAACCTATGCCTGATTAATTCTCCACTATTCTAAGAATATGATCAGAGCCTTTTCTGTCTGGAAACTTGAAGTTTGTAAACTGCTCACTCTCTCGCACCAAAGTCCAGAGAGAACGTCAGCCTTTTAGCTCATGAGAACATGACACAAGTTTGTGTCACTTCCTAAAGCCAGATAATAAATATAACATTTGAACTTAGTGATGGAGGCAGCAGTGGATCAACAGCTCTTGTGAAGGGAGATAGTGGTTTTAATAAATGTCAGTTCCCATTCGTAAAAAGGCTTTCAAACTGTGAGATAAAGCAGTGAATATAATCTTAAGAATATTGTGGACTGAAGCAGGTGTAAAAATGTATTAACTTAGCTTTTAGTTAAGCGGCTCAAATGCATTTTCACTCGTGTTCTTGGAGATGCTTCCAGTGCTCAAACAACCACACTTCACAAAAACTGTGAACTGTCCCTTTAATATTTCTGATTACACTTTTGCTTTTGGTGTCTCATAAACACAACGGTCTTTGCCCCGAAGTCAGACAATATTGGAGACATTATTACAGAGCAAATATTACAGGGGGGCAAAAAATGCGTCCAAAGCACGTGTGAGATATGAAAATCAAATCTGAAACCCAACAGTAAAAAGAAATGCTTGAAGAGAAATAACACGGTGGCACTGGACCCAGGTGGCCGTGATTCAGTCAGCACACTCCAATCAGGGACTATCACATGAGTACTGGAGCACGCACACACACACACACACACGCACACACACACACACACACACACACATACACACACACACACACACACGTTCGTGTAGCATTCATAGTGAGGACATTCATTGACGTAATGCATTCCCTAAACCTTACCTTAACCATCACAACTAAGTGCCTAACCCTTACCCTAACACCAGGTCCTAACCTTTAAAAAGCCCTTTATAGGGGTGAAAGAATTTGAGGACCAAGAATTTAACGTGTCCTCACTTTACCAAAATGTCCTCACTTCCTTGGGTTTATAAGTGTTTTGGTCCTCACAAAGATACACAAAGAACACGCACGCATACGCACATACACACTGCTCTGACTTCCATTCATTAAGATAGTCTCGACAAAGCATTATCCGAGTACAAACACACACGCTGCCGCTGCTCAAACAAAATGCAACATTTTCTTTCACTTTCTCAGGATTTTTAATTTTGGAGGAAATTAAACTTAACATTATGACATTATTCCTTTATTATGCTGTCTGGAGGATTAAAAGATCATAGGTTCTGTTCACTCTATCTATAATTAGACAGTATGTGAAATGACAAATAACCTTGCCTGGCCCTGTTCTTTCAACACAAACAACCTTAGATTTCCAATAGAAGCGTGCACGGCTGTGCTTTCTGTGCATCCATGACCGTCCATACTAATGGTGCATCCCACTGTGGTACTGAGGGGTAAATCATCAATCAATGGCAGATTGCATTGGTTTTTTTGGGGAAAAGAAAGGGTCTGATATATCTCAGTATACTATTCCCACTCACATTCACACACAATAAACGCATGTCACACACACCTCTGTTACTATGTTTTCAATTTTCATCCAAGACAATCACAACAGGTTCCCTGAGACAATCACAGTACGGCGGCACAAAGGTCAGCGTTCTCCAGGTGGACGAGGAGGGGGAAAAAACCCCCCCCCCCACCACACACACACGACACGAATGAGTGGAGAAACACAGCTGGAGACACAGATCGGTGGTCCCACTTCACCCATTTTCAAAGCCCCATGTATCATCTCACAACATCCATTTGAGTTTCCATTGAGTTAATGCGGCTCTCTGGAGACGCACAGACAGGGGAATGATCAGTGTCGGTATCACAGTGACAAGGCAAGAAAGAGTCACGTGAAGGGTTTGCACATTTACATCCAAGTTACATTTCTACCCTCACATATCCAAGCTACTTTCAGATCAACAACACATAGAAATATTCCCTTTACGTTCCATGTCTTCAATGACGATCTATTGATTTAACGGTAACCTACCGTAACATAGTCTTCATCGTCCTTGAAATAAACAGTTTTTCGGCAAAATCTTACCATAATATGGTCTATTGGCAAGAGCAGCAGGTTTGTTTATATATTACATAAAAAGGGGACGCAGAACTCCACTTCTACCGAGGACGCTAATTCATAAGTAAGAATACATTTGAATAACCACCAGGGGGCGACTCTGCTTGTTGCAAAAATAATTCAGTTTCAATGAAAGTCTATGAGGAAATGAGCGTACGTCTCACTTGATTTATAATGTCAGTGAACATTAAGAGGAAAATAGACAATAAAGCACGGCACCTATGAGTGGACACAGGTGTGATTGACAGCTGGTTTTGTCTTGTCTCATGTCTCTGACCGTCTGTTTACAAAAACGTCAACAATGCCCGCCGGCCAAATCGTGATTCCGGAGGCTTCCAAACGGAGGTTCAGATTCCTCTGGGTGATGTCGCGACCGGTTATCACCTGCTCTCGCCCCATAATGTTCACCCTCATCATCTGCAGTGCTGCTAACTGTAATTATCACAGCAGATTATGTTATTGGACTCGGAAACCTTATTACGTGAAGCGGTCAAGGGTCAAATGGGACATCTGTATGCAAACTAGACTCAGTGTCTGGGTGGAAACCTGTGAGACGGTGCAAAAATGAAGAGGCATTTATTGAGGAGATTATTTTACCGCACAAGTGTTAATTTGTCATCTTTTGGTGACACATTTGCGTCCGTGACTTAAAAACACACAAACACCTTAAAAGCATGTGCTGTACCCGGCAGTGTGTCAGAGAATGAGGCGATTAATCAGACCCACTTGATCACCGTGTGTGTGATTTATCATCGTGAACTCTGTGTTGTACTGAGCTCAAGGGACTCTGTTGTTAACTATCCCTTACAGTAATTGCCGCTCCGCTGATTTCCTGAGTGGCAGTGTCGAGGCAATCACTTCATTGTGGTCACGACAAGGTGAACGCCTCCTTTTACGGGTGTGTCACTGATAAGCTCACAGCACACGTCCAAACAGTTCAAACAGAAAACACCCGGCATACAAGGGAATCTTCCTTCACACTCGACAGAAAGAGCATACGTCAGTTTTTATCTTCATCCTCCTCTCATCCCTCACCTCCAGATCTACACACAGGTGCGGCAGTGCAGATTAATGCCGACAGCAGACAAAGCCCAGGCTGATATCACACAGTTGTACTGGGCGTGATCGTTCTGTTTCCCCCTCTGTGTGGTATTTAATGTGAATTATGCACATTACAACATTTGGTCACATGTATTATTCAGGGCGTCTTTGACACGCTGAAGAACCTTGAGTTTGAAGTGAAACACTTGCAAAGTCTTGTAAATGTTTTACTGGGCGTTTATTCCTCACATCACCTTTGGTTTCAGCGATTGTTTTGTCTTTTAACATGAGATGCAGGTAAGAAAGTCCAAAGATGGCGATTTTTGGGCTTAGACCAGAGGTGTCAAACATGCGGCACGCTGGCCACATGCTGCCCTCAAATCAATTATATGTGGCCACAGCACTTATCTGTATTTAAACATAGCATGGTGACTGAGGCACAGCTCCCAGAGAGGTGATAGAATATAGACATAACAGTAATAATAAGACAATTAGTTGTAATTATTGCATTATTAAATATACTCATATGTGGCATGGCTTTGTGTCACAGGTGCACCCTCAGTAAATTACCGTGGGAATAATACGCAGCACCTTATATGGACATCCTAGGGGTGTGTTTTTATAGGTCACATATTCAGGCTTTAAAAAATTCAGTTTTCTCGTCTCCTTATGTGTTGTTGAGTCAAAGTTATGAATCGTTTTTTTTTGGCAAGGATATAAAGTCGCAATAATTGTGCAGAAGTCACAAAATGAGACCGTTTTTCTTCAAACTTTGAACTCTTTCAAATTTCACAAACTTAATCAGAGTGTGAAAGTACTTTTTGCTTGGGTTTGTTTATATACGTAGTTGTTTTTTTTTTTTAAATCATATTGTCTAGGTTATGCTGAAAAAGGATATTCTTATAGCCTCTGTATATACTGTATGTTTAAACATAGTAAAGGAAAAAAAGCAGCCTAAATGCTCTGTGTTCAAAGAAAAAAAACCTAAATACGTGCAGATGAGACAAACTGCATGCTGCCCATGTTAGAGAAAAAGACTTTTTCTCTCCTTATGACAAAAAGACACAGGTCATGAAAACACAAACGGCACACTTCTCCAAAACCCCTCCTTATTGTTAAAGTCCTGAAGCAATTACATCGACATATGCAAAGCTCTTCGTCAACTTCAAGGGCTTGATCTTTTCAAAACACACACACACACACACAGAGTTTGCGTGTCAGTTAACTCAAACCAATTATTTATGTCCTGAAGAATTCAGGCAGATAAGAGAGAGGGTGTGTGAGGCGGCGAGGCCTATCCGCTCCGTCCTCCATCACTACCCGAGACTCTAATCCTCAACCGTGACGTCACCGTTCCCAGGAAAAAAGAATCCAGACAAGCAGGAACAAAACAAACAAACAAACAATGAGATTCTGAGCGACTCGACAGTGACGCAAACAGTTAAGGCTGCGAGGTAAAGGCAGCATAGTTATCTGCACAAGATAAACTTTTGCCTGTGATGAAACACTTCTGACAAACAAGTGCCTTCACTTTAAACACACACACACACAAGCAGCATCCAGAGATGCTCAGGTGTGACACTAATGCCCCGTCCTGATGTCACGACGTCTGACAAAGTGGCTCTCTCTACCATGTTTATATGCTAAACAGAGATCTTATGAAAACCTGAGGTAATGTATTTTAATATTGTGATTTCATATGAGGTGTGATGTTAAGCAACTATGAAGGACAGGTTGATATTGTGGTGGAGACCAGGGAGGAGATGCTCCTCGGGACACAAAGTAATCTCATCGTCTTGTACATGATGAGACACGCACATGTACAGTATGTATACACACACACACACACACACGCACTAGATGTGCATGTAAAGCATCCTGTTCATGTTCCACAGCTCGTTGCTCTTCCAGCAAAATGGCGGAAAATCCTGCACAATCCTTCTTGAGTCAACGAACTGTAGTGATAATCTGAATTTACATTTTAAGTTGTTTTTAATCTAAATTTCTTTGGTTTCTGAATAAATACCTGAAATATGACAACCATCACATTAGCTTTATATTCGCTCAATCTCATTGCGCCTCAGTTTATAACAACCTTCATTTCAAAGACACTTTTGTTAGACGGGACAGACACTGGACAGTTTACAACCGCTGACGTTTACGTTAGCCGCACATATTATGTGCTGGTCTGTTATCCACTGACCAGCAGTGAAACATGAAAAGAATCATTTGAAACAAAGCCAAAACTCTAACTTACAGGACACTTGTTCTTTGCTCCGTGGTTTTTTGTTTGCGGGCGGGCCTCAGGAAGCTGCCTGCTGATTGGCTACTGAATTCACGTCACATGCTTAGAGTCGCTGTCCGTCTGGAACTCGTTCCCCGTCGAAAATAATTGTAAGAGTCCAACGTTTATAATCTGACAAGCATTAGATATTTACAATTATTTTGTCGAACGTCGAGGGGGAAAACTCAAAGCCGGTGACGACTTCCGGTCCAATGAGCTATTGCTCCAAAACTCATTAACCAATCAGCAGGCAGATTTCTCAGGCCCGCCCACAAACAAAAAAACCACGGTGCAAAGAACAAATCAGGGAGCACAAAGAACAAGGGTATTTTCAAACAATAAAATACAATAGTTTTGAATGATTAAATCAATATTTTATTTGCTTAGTGAAAAGTGTTGTTTGAAAATATTGAAACAAATCTAATTCCATAAAAACGAGCTTCAGGAAGGTAAAGAAAGGTGATCTAAGCGTCTTATCATAAATAAACTAATTCACTAACAAAGATGGTGTTACTGACCAGTCTGTCTGGCACCCACACCATCTTTGTTAGTGATTTAGTTTATTTATGATGGGTGGTATTACTCCACACCGGCTCATTGGTCAGAGATGAATATGGTCTCCTGACATCAGCCTCCTGAACTCAGATACCTGCCCTCTGCTTCTCCTCTGATAAGACCGAACCAATGATGCGAGCTGTCATGCGCCATATTGACAAGCTGAATCAAACTCCGTCTCACATCTCGGGGCAGATCGCACAGGCTGTAGATAGAGATAAGCGTGTCGCGGCTAAGGGAGAAGAGTCAGTCGTAGTACGACTGGAAATCAAGTCACCAGATTGTATTCGCTCTCACTGTGCAAAAACAATAGGTAAAAATGCAGATCGTAACACACTCCTCCACTCATCCCTCCCTTCCCTAAGCATGTCAGGGAACTACGGTGGCCTCTGCATCCCAGAAAGGATGTTGTTGTTCTTCCTTTGTGTAGTAAGCCTCCGCTTCAAAACACAAAACACAAAACACAAATGTCTGTTTCGAAGATGTCAGCCCCCTACCACCGTCATAAAGGCCTCAAAATCTGCCACCAACACACAATCATGGAGAAGTAAAAAGAGCTTTACGACTGATATTTGAAATAAAGGAGTATAAGAGAGTTTATTACAGCCTTATATAAAATCAACAATAATGATGATAAAAATATTAAAGCAAACATATCGGAATAGTTTCGGTATCGGCAGATATCCAAATTCAGGTATCGGGATCGGATTGGAAGTGAAAAAAAAGTGGATTGCTGCATCCCGACACACACTCTGGCCTGATTTGTCTGTTCGGGGCTGCTGTAGAAACACGTGGTAAAAGAAGGTGGCCTCTCAAAAGGAAGGATCTTTTCTAAAGTGCATGTTAAAGGCTTTTGCTAAGTCCAAAAAATGATGGTACTACATTGAAGATCTGACTTCCACTAAACCCTCCCCTAAATGTCACACACTGAATCTTTAATACAAAGAATGAATAAATGAAAGGCGTCTACCTGAAAATGAGGTGCTTGACCTTAAACTGTGTCTCTATCACCCCTGTTGCATTCAGTCGCACTCGCAGAACATCAGTCTCCGTGGGCACGTAGTCTGTAGACATGATGCGGGTCATGTTCTCAAAGAAACTATGAGACACAGACAGAGGAAGGAGCGCAGGAAGCAGGGAGATAAAGACAGATGAAAGAGAGAGGAGGGGGACACAACGGGGAAAGTTTAATTACCTGCAGACAAACTTGCCGTCACAAGAGAATAAAGTCGGGTATCAGTCGTGGACGTGTGCGCTTGCTCACATGGGCCTGGAGCTCCCGGCTCATGCCAGGTGGCAGGTAGGGTGTGCAGTGATAAGACTGGAGCCCCAGGGGGCGCAACAGATCATCTCTATGAATATTCACGCTGTGATTTACCATAATAACACACTGAGGCTAAGCTTTCATGCAGATTATCGATTAACACAGTGAGTGTAATCAACTTTGTCTTGTGTGCACGCACAGGCACACACATTCTCAGCGAGAACACTCATACACATAATGCACTCCCTAATATTCCCTTACCCTAACGTTAACCATCAAACATCTAACCCTAAATGCCAAACCCTGAGGGGTCTGCAACCTCTAGTATCAGAAGAGCCACTTTTGCCCCCCGTGACCCATAAAATGAAGAGAACACCTTGTATAAAGTTTTATATGTGAATATAAGAACTAAAGTCGGTTGCATTTGTGAAATTTAAGAACAGTTAAAATTGTGATTAAAAAAAAGTGACCCACTTTGAAATAAATACAACAACGTTTGGATTTTATGGAGCTCATGCTTGAGGAAACCTGCTGGCATACGTACGTGGGCCCAAATAAGCACTTCCTTCATGTGCATGTGACTTCATTCAAGTGTTGGGATCTCTTGATCTCTAAATAAGAGGAGTTCACTTTGAAAGACAAACATTTTGAATACAATAATAGCTTTCTTTGGAGACCCCTGCCCGAATATAAACCCAGATCTAAGTCTAATCCTAAAACCAACTCTTCTCAAAAAAACAAACTCAAAAAGGGCCTTTAAAAAAAATGTCCTCACAAAGACAGAATCATGTCCTTACATGTACACACACACACACACACACACACACACACACGCCTGTGACCTTCTCAGTGAATCAGTTTCCTCTACAGCAACACACACACACACACTCTGCCTGTCGGACACTGGCCAATGCAGACAAACATGTGAAGGTGAACAAACAACTGTAATTATTCATTTAGATTCATCTCTGTGACCATCTAAACATCGTTCCACTCTCATGTTTGCTGCTTTAGTCTTTAGATACTCCACCATGTTACTTACTGTAACTGCCAGAAAGTGAGGTTTTTAATCCACAACGATGAGATGGAAATAATAATTTAAACAAATAGAGCTGCAGCTAATGCTTACTTTCTTAATATATTAATCTGACGACAATTTTCCCGTTTAATTTGGGTATTTGTTTGGTCCATAAAATGTTGAAAAATGATTTTAGTCAAATGAAACCAGAAAATATTTACATTTAAGAAGCTGGAAAACCAGAAAACTTGTTCTAATTATGAGTAAAAAAAACTTTAAAACCGAATAATCTACAATAAAGAAATAGTTGAGGATTAATTTAGTAATCGACGAATCGTTGCAGCCCTAAAAACAAGCATGTGACGGAAGCTTTGTAGATGGATAATATTCCAGAATCTATTTGAATTCAACACTACTAGCAAATTATTTCAGATTGCACCTCCTTGTTGGATTCATTTTTTATGACTTCAACATCATTTAGGGCAAATGTCATTTTTATTTCAACTTCAGTGGGTTTTCCTTTGATGATTCTTTGATGAGCCACAGTTCTTGTTTCCAGAATTAAGAAAATCACTCGGTCACCAGAATCTTATTACTGATAAGAATGATGTTCAAACTACGACAAATGAACTGCGGGACCAGAATGTTCCATAAGGTTATGGTAAGAGTCAAGTCAATGCACTATGTCAGCGAGGGTGTGTGTGTGTGTGTGTGTGTGTGTGTGAGCAGAAGGTGATGGTGATGTACGGTAGTTCTCAGTGGGAACCAGGTGTCCTGTCGGTGTAGATAAGCCCAGAGTGGAAGGCTGTCGCTGGGGCAGAGGATGAGAACAGACGGCCTCCCGTTGAGTCCCGGCTTTGTCTTACGTCTGTGTCGCACACATGCGATCCTCTCGACATCCTCTCGACACCGGAGTCTCATTTTCTATCGTCTTCTGTCGTCAGTCTCGCTTCTTCACTTTCTTTAACCCTTAGTGCTCACGTGGCACGGATCTGTGCCACAGGCACACCCGTGGTAAATTGCAGTGGGAATAAGACACAACTCCTTATATGGACATCCTCCATCGTGGTGTGTGTTTATAGGTCACATCTTCAAGCTTCTTACGTGTTGCTGAGTCAAAATTATGATTCATTGTATATGGTTTTTGTCGTGATAATAGTGCAGAAGTCACAAAATAGACTGTTTTTCTTCTATTTTTGTTCAGAAAAACGAGCCAAGCTAACTTTGAAATGTGACGCGTTTCCACATTTCACAAACTAATCCAATTTTTTTAAAATGTGAGTGCTTTTTGCTCAGGTGTCAAATCATGTCATCAGATTGCCTATAGGTTGTGCTGAAAAAAAGGATATAAGACACTGTATATTGCACATTCTTATGTATGTACATTATAACGTAGTAATGGGGAAAAAAGCAGCCTAAATGCTCTATGTTTGAGAGGTTTGACTCTTATCTATGTGCATTTTAAACTTCACTCTTCTGACTTAGCTTTCAAAAAAAAGCCCAAGATCAACAACAAACCTCTCAGATTGTTGGACTCCACTGCATGTACTCCTGTAATTACAATGTCTCCCTCCCTCTGTCTTCTCCACTCTACAGGCTGATTCCCAGTGACAGCGAGCACACGGCCGAGCCTCAGCCGGCGAGTCGGGCTAATTAGACCCCTGCGTCTCCTCAGCCCAGCCTGAGTGCGCTCTGCAAGAATACTCACTACAGCGCCGAGTCATTCAGCTCGTACTCGTATCCCCGAGCCGCCGCGGCCCTCACCCCCTGGTCGGTCCACAGACAGGACAGGGCGTGGCTCAGGAAGGGAAACAGCACCTGTTCTTCGTCAAAGCACCGCCCACATGACAGGACAGAATGGGCGTGGACCTGCGAGCGAGAAGAGACAGGGCGGAGAGGGGGGGTCAGAAGGAAATGAGAGGATGTGAGAGAAGTTTATGAGTCTGCCTCGGCTCTCTACGCTCGGTCATCAGTATCGATGCACAAATGAATGGATATGCACACGCTGATGACATTTAATACAGGAAACACTTTGGTCGTCATCTCCCAGCAGGATGTGCCCGGTGGACGGGCGGTGAATGAGCTCTAATAACTTAAACAATAAAGTTCAAATCAAATGGAACATCACCATCAAACCACCCACGTTTACCGTTTAACTTTCTGCTGACGCTCATGCATGCGATCTGTGTGTGTGTGTGTGTGTGTAATACGAAGCAGCTGCACCTGCGGTCACATGTCTCCCTCTTGTGGGGATCTGGGTGCATTACAGCAGAAAAAACGACCCTTAAAAAACTGGAAGAGGAAGAGACGAGTGATGACAAGAGCATGGAGACATGCAGAGGGACTACCTTGTTCCTGCTGTTTGCCAGGTTGATCCTGAGGACGCCCATGCCATGGAGGACAAACTTCATGGAGGTCAGGAGGTTATCCAGCACTGCAGGCTGCCAAGGGACAAAGTTCAGAGGTCAAGTCCATCATTTGTTGTTCTTCCCACTGAAGGACAAGCTTGTGACCACACATACAAGGGAGTATTTTCATCAGGGCCGAGGTTAAACTTCAAGAAAAGGTTAGATGAAAACTTAGATGATTAACAGAGAATGAGCAGAATCATGACAAGATTTCTGGTATACTGGTACTGTCATTTGTTGTTTCATGGGGGTTATGACGTGGGCCCTCTATCTCGTGACTGGGAGCAGTAAGCAGAGATTTCAGTGAATTAAAGTTTTGTTTTTTGTTTTTTTCAGGCGATAAGACATAGAACAACACCTGTATTGTACATATACACTCACTTAATAAAGTTCAACTGCTTGTTAATGCAAATATCTGAATTGACTTGCGCTCTGGGAACAAGCACCTGAACAAGCACAACTCCTAACTATGCAGATGTGGGGATTAGGTAATCCCCACATCTGCAACCCTCATGTGGAGGATAAAGCAGTAGATGGATGAATTCAATCTGATCAGACAACCACATTCATGCAACTCACTGCATGTAGACGTGGTAAAGAGACGATCTGCTGAAGATCAACCTGAGCACGGCTGATGCTCAGGTGATTTAAGTGACTTCTAACATATCACAGTTGTTGGTGCCAGACAGGCCGGACTGAGTGTTTCAGAAACTGATAATCTACTGGGATTTTCATTTTTGAATGTACTGTACTATGGGTACAACGTGCAACTTGTCGTCGTGCACAATGACACTATGACATTTGGGTTTTCTGTATGTGTCCGTCTAAGACACATTCCCTTTGGGACAAGAACGTCTATCTCATCCAATCTTATCTCACCTGATTCCATTCGACAGCCGGAACTGAAGAAGCCTCTTGGATGGGAGGAGAGGACTAAGTCCAGTTGTCTACAGATAACCATCTCTATAACGTTTACAGGGAATGGTCCGAAAAAGAGGAAAATACCCAGTGATATCCATCACTTCAAGTAACTCAAATAACCACTTGTACTCAAAGCGTTAGCAGCCTATTGAATATATTGAATACCTATAAGAATATACAGTATACTAAAATAATAGCCACACAAAAACCATAAAGACGTGAATTGAACAATATACTGTAAGAAAGCAGAAAAACAAGGCGCTGTGATTAAAATATGCCCCATTACACATTTATATACTGTACAGACGCAGCAAAAGAGCTATCAATCCTGACGACAGAGAAAGAGTGTAAAAGTACAGCGTTTATCACAGTAATTAAAGTCATAACTCTATAACCTGGAGACTAAGTGACTGAGCAGAGTGACTCCGACAGAGAGTTGGGAAGATGTGACGTTTGTGTGTGTGTGTGTGTGTGTGTGTGTGCACTCTCTGCCACTCTGCTGCCAGCTAAAGATAAGCTTCACATTCCATCATGATTCCATCACAGTCTGGTCGCTCTCCTGTCTCTCTGTGTGTTTTAGTGTCCAGATTGAGACGCGCTGCGCTCGCTGCGAAATGTGCAAAGTGAGATAAGTGTGTGAGATGACAGGCCTTCATCCTGCGAGCAGAGTCAGTCTCAGGACGGCTGCTGACACCACGGCATTAGGGACAAATTAAGTTCTCTTTCAGGGGAACGCTTGCCGACAGCACTGCATTGATTTGTGTCGGAAATAAGCTGCTTTGTGTGCTCGTCTCCCCCTGCTTAGCCATCACTGTCATCACCCCAGTGGCACAATTATCCTATCGCTGTAGATTTGTTGCATGACAATGACTCGCTCTTATTACCACAAGAACAATAAATACGGCATCTTTGTGCCGTAAGTTTTAATGTTTTACGCTCATAAACAGTGCTGCGGAGAGTCAGTGATGAGGGAGCGATAGCACGCTTGTGTCACGCAAATGTGTCCCGGGACGACAAATCCTGCACTCGCTGAAAACACTCAGCCTGTAGCGGCTGTTTACGAGCAAGTGGTTCTTTTTTAGTGTGAGGGAGTCGACGCATAAACACGCACAGTAACGCAGTATACACAATCCCCATGATGTTTTCCCGCTGGTCCACACTGCCATGTGTCACCGACGGAACGCTGCACGTTTAAAATATTCAAACAATATCACGTTTGAAGTGGTTCTGAGAGGAAGGAAGCACATTTGTTTTGTAACCGAGTTGGTTTGCTAGGAGTAAGTCTGTCTGCTGGTCCACAAAAAAAAATGCTCTGGATCATTTGGAGTTCACAATGTTGAGTCTGTCTGCAGTTTACAGGGCCTGCAGGACTTCACATCAACACAACTCCCTCTCTTATGTTGTACATCAACCTTAAGGAGACGCCACACTATGTATCTGAGCCCAATACTTTCATTTATATGCATAGAATACAACTCAAAGTGCAAAGTATAACATTTAAGAGTTATTTTGCCGATAAAATGTTAGAAAATGTTGTTTCGCGAACCACAAAGTGATGCTCAAATGTCTTTTTTTGTCGGAAAACCAGAATTATTCAGCTTTAATCTTCTTTGTTATGTGATGTGGAGCAAAAGGCAGAAAATATTCACATTTGATAATATTCCAACTGATTAATCATTGGAACCCGAGTAAATAACCCCAAAAAACAGCACTGAAGTAAACACAGGAGAATGAAGAGTGTTTCACAATCTGGTTATAAAAAAGGGGCAGAATTTTTTTTTAATGAGCAGAAATAGAGAGGCAAGAGCACACTGCATTCATTAAATGAGAAGGTTTTCAACTGATTTAACAGTTAAACAGTTAAAACTTGCGCAACGTGGTATTAAAATATCTGAAATGTGGGAACGAGCGGCACCATTAAGAGCTTTGTACGTGAATTAAAAAGATCCCAAAATCAGTTGTAAAAGAAGCAGGAGGCCGAAAAACAGAAGCAAATGTGTTGAACAAGCTGCTGTTTGCTGGTTAACATTTCTGCCAAGCCAGAAATAAAAGGGCAAAACCTCACTATCCAACCTACTCGTTAGAAAAACATGGATTATTTTCTCTGCGTCTGCTCTGATCCCAAAACGTTCCCTTGCGTTTGTGCTGCACTCGACAACGTCAGAGCTTTAGCAGCAGCACAGCCACAGTATTACATGCAGATATTGTTAGATTTTTGATATAATCATTGACTACCAGTATCTTCTGGCCTTATCTCTCCTTGTCTTTTTTCCCATCAAGACACTGATGATGTCACAGATGCATCATGTTGTACCCTGGAAACAAGGAACAATAATGAAGCCACTGAAGACAGACAGACAGACAGACAGACAGAGTCTTCAGTGACTTCATTATTGTTCCTTCTTTCCTTCTCGGTCCACCTTTGTCCTCCTTATCAACCGTTTCCAATTCCCTCCCTTTCTGACTCGAGGGAGGGAGGGAGGGAGGGAGGGAGAGAGGGTGTTGGTCATGTTTGGACAACATCAGACACTTTAAATGCGTGGAACACAGGCCAGTCTTCCTCTTTGCTTATCGTCTATGACAAAAAGTTTTATACACACACGTTTGCACAACCATTGTTGTTAAGACAATGCACTGACTTCCATTCTGTTAATGCCTAATCCTAACTTTAACCACAGTTCACTTTTTAATCCTGCTTTTAACCCGAGCCTCAGATGGGCTTTAGTCTCCATGAGGACTTCTGGACCTGAAAATATCAGTGTTTATATCACTGTTAGCAGCATGTTAGGTCCTACATGTAACTACCACTGACTTGAACCTAACCACAATTCAAATCTTAACCTTAAGCTTAACCAGTTCCTCAGAAATGAGGTTCTGTCTCATTGAGATCAGGTTTTGATCTCCATGAGGACTGCTTGTCCTGACAAGACCAGTGTTTATGCTGGAAAAGGTCCTGAAGAGGCAACAAATACACACACACACACACACACACACACACAATCTTATACAGCATTCTTA